>NC_133312.1:2908894-3018197 GCF_012295235.1 Primulina huaijiensis | reverse complement strand
ATAATAATAATATAGGTAATAGATAATTAAAATTCATTAATATATAGGTAATAGAAATAAATAGATTATATATTCTTGAATTAATATTAATAATTAATTAATTCTATTAATTAATGAAGGGCTTAAAAGTCAATTCACAATTCTAAAAGATTGGCTCTTTTATATAGGTAATAGATATATATAATAATAATATAGGTAATAGATAATTAAAATTCATTAATATATAGGTAATAGAAATAAATAGATTATATATTCTTGAATTAATATTAATAATTAATTAATTCTATTAATTAATGAAGGGCTTAAAAGTCAATTCACAATTCTAAAAGATTGGCTCTTTTATATAGGTAATAGATTAATTACTTAGATAAGTAAAATATGTAAACTAGTTTAATTTTCTACTAATTACCTATATATAGCAAATTAAATGTCAAATTCAACTGTGTAATGAAAATCCCATTTGTTTTGTTTTTTTTTTTTTTTTTACAAAGAGACGAGAATTATCTAACTACATATTTCATGCGATCGATGAAAGTCCAAAAAAAAATCTTTAGAAGACCTCACTCTTACTATTAAGACAAGAATACTTGATTCGAACATCCCAAGTTCAATTTTGCTTAAAAAGGACATAATTATTATACGATCGTCTTCTAATTGCAACTTTCTTGAAATTTTTCTTGGATTTCTCGCAAATGGACATATCTGGAACTTAGGGATGCTGATGTAAAGCATCTCCTATATAATTACCAACGATAAGGATATTTAAGCTTGTCTACTCTATGAGATTAAGATACACTAGTTGATTATTACATACAACAACATGTGTGTATATAATCATTAATTGACGCATATAGTTTAAATTTTAATATAGTTAATTTTATTAAAGTAATTATGTTAAATAATTTTCTACTCAAATTTAATGTTCGATTTTTTTGTTTGTTTGTGCATGTGAATGTTGGACCGTATGTTGCATGACTTTTCGATTTCGATTTCGTAATCCATGCAAAGTCAACAGCCGTGCAAGTTATGCAAATTTCACACGCAAAAACAAATTAGGCATTCATAATTAAAGCAATTCTTCTTTGTCGTTTTCTTTTTTTTTTGGTAGATAATAATTCAGAAGTTTGATGTTTCGGATAGCAATTAGAATTTCAGATACAGAAATATTTCATCAAATTCTGATGATCTTCAACTTCAAGGGATGATAGAATGACCAAATTTAAAGGTTTTTTTTCCCTTTCTAAGATTTCATTCAGAAGATCAGGAACCCCCTTCATTATACCAACCGTACCCTTGATAGCATCCCCTAGCTCTATGCCATTTTCCCGGGACTCAGTGTCCAAGACCAACTGAGAAACTCTATTTTTAACAATATTTACTTTAAAATTGTCAACATGTTTAATCCTCTTGTGATTCGGCGACAAATCAAGATTATGATCGCGCAGCCTCTTATCTTTGGGTTGAAAACAAGGAGGATGATCAGTCATGACGGGCTTTTTTTCTTCACCTGATGTTAGTGTCTTCCACCTGAAAATATATGTTGGTTATAACATCGGACTTATACAGGCGAGCAGGTATGTAGAGGTTCTCATCTTCGATGGGCCTCGTACGTGTAATACTTCCAAGCAGCCCGAGGGGAAGAATTTACCCGTGGCACAAGGCAGTGCACGTCTTGATCCATGCCATAGCCACTCGATGAGGCAGATGCTGCTCTATGTAGTCAGCGTCCGGCCCTACAAGTTCACTCGCCCTCCAGCATCGAGCCAACGACATCACATCATGGCTTATATTGGTTCGAACCCATTCGGCTATATCCTTGCGAGCGTAGTTTAATGCCGTGTTATTATCGTCTCTTGAATAGGGACGCCACATAAAAAGGTCAGCAGCGGAATCTATACAAGTTTATATGTTTTGGACATCAAATTGTAATGAATCCCACTTAGCCATTTTTGGGTCATTAGATAGCGTCGGACTAGGCCTCGGGCGTAATGTTGGGAACTTGGGAACCTTTCCCAGATCCAAACCTGGATAAGTTGAAGTGGAGCAGAGAGTTTAACCTTTAAAAGGACATCTAACACACCATTAAAGCTTGGTTTTCGCGATGCATCGAGGGCCTCTTTTAGCGACCTTAAATCTTTATACATGCTAGCAAGAACTGCAGGTGCTAGTGCAATCCTTGTTCCTCTAGAAAGATGGATGCCAGGGATAACCGTTTCTCCAATAGACCAATACTGTCTTTTAATTTGCAAATTTGGGAAACACAAACCTCGAAAGCCAGTGAGCCAGAAAGGCCTGGTGCTCGATTTCGCTCCCGCTGTTCATGAATTTAACAACCCATGCGTTTTGGGATGCTCTCTTTAAGGTTGTTTTGGTGATGTTCTTCCGCTCATCCAGCAAAATCTTCTGAATTCTTCTCATTTCATCGTCTTCCCCGATAGATGTCAAATTTGAAAGACCTAAAACGGAGAAACCTCCGAGCACCATCACATCCCCCAAGGGAACATGAATGTGTTCGTCTCAGGTCACCATTTCTCAGCAAACCTCATGAAAATCAAATTTTCGTTTCTATGGATTTTGTATTTTGAGCTCATGATCGCTTCGTAAATCCCAGATTGTTTCCACGTTAAGTGGTGCAAAGCATGCATTTGCTCAATCCATGTTTGCAGTTTCTCTGCGGGTGATTCTATCCGAGAATCTTCACTTCCAGGCGGTGGTTTTGAATTGGTTTTTCATGATCCGAGTCCAGAGTCGGTGGAATGACAGGAATAAAGCCGGGGTCATCAATGGTGGCCGCTGATGGCCGGAGAAAATGGGCGGTTCTATGAAAAGAATGGCCGCCCTTCGGTGGAACCATCAACTCGTTTTTCTCTTCCACGATCAGGTTCGCTTGTAAGGAAGAGCTCGATGATGCATACGCCATTGTTGAATACAAAAATTTCTTCAGGAAAAGGAGAAGGATTTGAATGTAAACTCTGTGCTTCTGTGAAAGTTTTGCAGTGAAAAGAATGATTTTGAGACGAGGGTATTTATAGAGGATTTGTGAAATCTCTGCGAAGATTTCAAGTTTTGCACATTTATTAAAAAAGCACAACAAATTCTCCAAATCCTTGTAGGATTTTGGTAGCCAAATGCTTTATTGTTGAGACACCAGCAGTTTAAAACGAGATTTCAGTCATAATATCTTTCTCTACTAAAAAAATCTTATAATATAAAACACAGAAGGTCTTTTTTAAAATATATTAATTAATTATAAAAATATAAAAAAATTATAATATAAAAAATAGTTAAAATATATACATAAATATGTTCAACATTTTCATTATTATTTTTTCAAATATGTTTATTAATGTGGAGAAATTTTTTTATTTGTATTTGTATATATCTCAACAAAATATGCATAATTGTGTTCAACGATTTTTTTTTAAAAAATATTAATATTTAAAATTTTATTTTTAAAAAAAATAAATCGAACCGTCTAGGAAGTTTGTTATTCGTCTAGACCGGTGCTTTTTCTAGTACCGCCTGGAGCCACCGATTTTTTCTTAAAATCGAGGCGGTGAATGACCGCCTACCGCCTAGGCGCTACATTTTACAGCAATGTTCGTAAGACAGATCAACTTGATCTATATTTGTAATGAAAATTAATAATTTTGATATAAAAATAATATTTTTTCATAAATCAGGTTTGTCTCACAAAATTGGTTTGTAATATCATATCAATAGAGTTTTTGAGTAAAAAATAAATTTTTTTAATCATTATACATTAATATCAAGAAAAATATAAAAATCTAGGAAGAAAATCTGTGGTGGAAAGTCTGAAAATTTATAATTCGATTCTTGAAGATCAAAGTCGGTTGATTGGTATGAATATTGTAATGAGACACTACAAAAATAAGCTACGTCAATTCCGTCGCGAAATTAGCGACGAAATATCAAAATCATCACGTTTATAAAATAGCGACAGTTTGGTAAGGTAAAAAATCCTGTCGCTATTTGCTACAAAATTATTTAACCTACGTTCCATCGCAATTTTGAATTTTGAAAATCAGATTATCTTACAGCGGTCGCTTCATAGCATTAGGATCACACAGCGGGAGGATCACACAACGATCGCTTTGTCACCAGAGCATCACACGAGTGTATATTCTTACACGGGCGCGGTTACTCACAACAGTATATCGGATCATCACATGACTTGGGTCAAGATGATGGCAATGACGATGATGATGGAGACGAGGATGGTGATGACGATGACAACGACGGTTACACCGATGACGAGACCGAGGCACCGTAGGATTTTTTTTATTTTTTGTTGATGATACTTATCGTACATTTTAGTTTAGATATTAGTCGAACATTATTTTTTTTAAATATCGATCGGGATTTAGTTGGATATATATTAGTTTAATGTTCTTTTTGGGAACAATTTTAATTTAATTTGTTATGTTTGATAAATATTCAAAAACAATAAAACAATTTTTTTTAAAACATATCGATCATATAATTATAAATATGAAAAAATATTCATTATCAAAATTTTAATTATAATAATTTCAAAATTATTATTTAAAATAAATAAATTAGACAGTGTTTTTAAAAAATGTTGCTATTGATCAGCACGACCGATATAGTGACGGCGGTCAAATCTAGCAACGGATTTGACCGTCTCAAATCTGTTTATTTTACGTAATAAATCGGTACATTGGAGATGTGAAATCTTCAATGGCTAATTGGTAATTGTGATTATTTAACGTTTAAATACAAAATATCATGTTGTTAGATATTTTAATTAAAAAATTATAAATAAAATAATTATTTAAGTAATTATATATAAAAATACTAAAATCTAATTTTCCATAAATGAGTTAGGTTAAAAATCTAATACTTTTCTGATTAAAAAATAATTATTTCTCTAAAAATGAATATGCATTTGATTTTGATGTAACAATAAATATAAAAATATAATTATGAATTAGAACTAGAGAAGCCTTATGCTTTGTTTTGACAAAACACTTTCTATTATTTCTTGAAAAGTAAATGTTCTTAGTGTGATCATTTATCTAAATGGGGAAAAAAGTAAATGTTCTTACTTTGGACAATATTATGTTTTTTAAATTTTATTAAACTTATAATTATGAAAAAGTGAGAAAATCTAAATTTTTTAGTGTTTGAAAATAAAAGTGAAAATTTGAATTTTTTAGTGTCATATGTGTTGCGTTTCAGAATGTAAAAAATCTTGATTTCGATGATAACAAAATTTGTTATCATGTTTCTAACTTATTTACTCAAGTGTGTACTTGTTTGTTTAAGTTATAAGATTTGGATGCTGAAATCCGAAATCAACAAAGCTGAATATCTGGCGATCAGAAGTTTTTTAATGATATATGATAGCTCGATGCTTCAAATGACCAGCCGTCAAAAGCCAAGTCAAAATACTACAAATCATATTCAGATGTCGAAATCCAAATCAGAGTATAGGAGTATGAAAATTTGTATTGAAATTACTGGTTCTACACTCAAATTCAGCATAGCAGAATCTCTGGTACAACTGAGTATTTCGGGCATGAAGCTCTTGTACGAGCACTAGATTGAATAATTCTTGATTCCGTAGAAATATAAGAAAAAGATATACATCTTTTATGTTCATCACTTTGCCAAAAATAAACCGAATCGAGAGGCATAAGCATGAAACATGGCTACTGAAATCACGAGTGCTGAAATTGTGAGTGCTGAAAAGCAGTAGACATCGAAATACAGCAGAGCCCATTAGCCCAAACCTGTAGAGATGACTACTGAAAACCAGTAGCTGCTGAAACCAGTAAACAACCAGTAGCTGCTGCATCTAGTAAAGTCCAAAATCAGCAGAAGATGACGAGAGTGTATAGAAGCGTGAATATGATTGTTTCAATGTCAGAAACAATACATAAACTTTATTAAGAGTCATATTCTTGTATCCAATGTTTATATCATTCTTGGAAGCCATAAATACAACAAGTTGAAGATAAAATACAAAATTTGGAAGGAGATTCAAAGCATGAGTAACTTATATTAATAAATTTGCTAGAATGGAGCAAGCTCAAGTGTGATGATATATTTGAGATATTTATACATTGTAAAATATTAAATTTTCACACATAAACGTTGAGAGTTGATTTTCAAGTTTTAAATGAGTGTGTCTTCACTCAAAGATATTAAAAATTATGTTTATAGTCATGTATAATAGAAGTTAAATATTGTGCAAATTGTGAGATTGTGGCTTACAATCGAGTGTGCTAAAAGAAAAGATGGAGTATGAGTTGTTATTCTCCGAACATCAATTAACAAACTTGTGCATCTTTACTTTATTGCATTTACTTATTGCTACTATTTTTAAGATGCATTGTTGAATGCTTTTATGTATTCTTAAAATACCATCATATTGCACATTAAGTGTTTGATAAAATGATTCAACCAAAAAGTTTTTATACATTCAACTTGCTTATCTTTAAAGTTTATTTATTTTTTAGAAATATTGTAAAAACAAAATTCATATAATTTTTCATACAAAAGTTTACTTAAATGAATTAAATTATTTTAATTTTGATTATTCATTAATGTTTAAAATTATTTTTACACATTTTTTTAAAATATTAATTAATTAAATAAACATATTTAATTGAAATTAATAGTTGAAGTTTAATTGTAATAAATTTAGTACGGATTTATCGTCTTTCAAAAATTAAATCAAAAATTAAAAAAATTATATTGATAAATAAAATTATGTTAACTAGATTTATTCACTACTACTTCTAATAAATTTAAAAAATCACACACAATAATAAGTACAAAATCCACATGGTTTTATGAAAAAAATTATAAATGTCAATAAAACTTCTACCAAATAAATCTACAAAATTATGTGAAAATCTTTAGAGGTCATTGAGATTTTACAAAAGTCCATAGAAATTTATCAACTACACAAAATTCTGTTATTTTAAAATGTAAGTAAATCTCTATAACTAATACACTCATATAATTATAATTAAATAATTTAAAATTTTAATTAACTCGAGTAGAAGCATAAGTAATTAAAAGCTTTGAGATTTTATTTTAATTGAGAAAAATTAAAATCAAAATTTTGATGTTAAGAATACAAAAAACCAATTTTCTAAAAAATATGTAACACCCCAAAATTTTGAGGTTTTTCTTTTTTAGTGGGTTTATGGGTCATAATTTGCTTTATGGGTGTATAGCACATATATTCATGTCATTTTAGAACCATCCCACTTTATTTTATTAGCCCATTAATTCAATATCTATTTTAAAATTCTAATAAGTGCATCCCACTTTGTAACGTTTCGGATTTGATGATTAACTCCACTGTACCAATATGAGCTTTTCCAGCATATTTATGTCATTACTCAGATGCATCCAGAATCGTCTCAAGAAAATTGGAGGTCTCTTAGTTTAGGTTTTAGGGAAGAATCCATATTTTTTTATTAAATATAAAAAAATTAGATACGAGTTGATAATTAATTTTACATAATTATTATCAATATCAAATATGCTACGTAAATTTATCAAACTATAAAATTACATACACAAACTAAAAAAGAACTCAATGAAATAACTTCTTATGTTTAATCTCACGAGTCATATGTGAATCTATGTATTATAAAAACAAAATAAAAATCATCAAAATAAGGAAGAGTAAATAATTGATTTTTGTCACAAAACAAATCTATCAAAGCAAATGCAAATTATAATTTACATACTAACACATACAATGAAAAATTTTGATGGAATTGAGTAAAAATCAGTTCAAGAGACAAAAAAAAAAATCAAACTACAAGATTATAAAATCTCGTATACTAAAAACTAAATCAATTAAAATAAAACACTGTGGGGACCCGGACGCTAATCATCTTCTTAATCGTCATTGGGATAATTGGATCAATGTAATTAATATGGGTCTACAAATTTTTTTTTTTTTTTTTTATATATAGTGCGGAACGTAATGGAATCAATCTAATTATACATATCAGTATAATAGTACAAGTCTTGTACAACAAACATCAAACTCAAACTAAGGTGTAACAACTAAATGTCAAGTGTTCCAAACCCTATATACATCAAAGTCCGAAGTCTCCACTCTAATCACGATCTCTCTCATCTTCTTCCTGACCCCGATCCTGTCCCACCTGTTGCCATGCACACATAAAAACACGACAACAGCCGGATAATTCCGGTGAGAAATACATCCCAGTATAAATCAACAAAACATGCAATCATTAATCGATATAAAAGCATGAAACAAATATCAATCACATGTATTAAATCTGAAAACATAAATCGATATAAAACTGTAAATAACTCGTGACTCTACAGCTCAGACGAGACTCATTCCTAGTCTAGGGATCCCGGTTTCCAGACGTTGGCATACTATATCGAATCTCAGTAATAGAAGTAAATCCACTCCTAATCAAACATCGATATAAACCAAACATCAAGTGTCTTGACCTATCCGTCAAAGACTTTGGCACCTCCGCCAATAACTCCTCTGTGACAATGTGCAATGGGCCAGTGACTACTCTATCACCGTCTGGCACCTCTGTCACAAGACCAATCGTCTAATCACGCTTTCTATAACTCAATAGAACAAGCATATCAATTCAAATCAATGCATATAATAATAATAAGTATGTGGTTTAGGGAAACTCAAGTTATATCTAACTCGAGTCATTCTCCCAGGTTCGACATTGACTTATACCTTTCTTTCGTAGTCTCGGTCTGAAGCAATATAAGTGTTGAACTCAAGACTGTCTCTGTAAATCTGAAATGACATATCGAGAATAGCAATATCAACATTCCATTCACAATTCAATACCGAATCTGATCAATCTGAATTTAATTCAAATCAACGGCATAACGGCACAATCCCGATATCCCCGTCAATACAATAACAACATATATCAATTACAAACCATAACCCATATCCGTTACAATCTGTAATCAATCCATAATCCAAATCTGTTCAATTTCAATCGATAAAATTAGAAAATCATAACAATTCCAAAATCAACTTGTTCTTCGATCTGATTACGGTTCTATAATCTCTATATACTCAAGAACACATATCAACAATTAAATCACAAATCCTCCAACATCTAAATTTCGAAACATGCTGGAAATGGATGAAAATTACCTCCCCTTGAAGCTCTTAAGGTAAGGATCAAGAATCTATACTTGGATTAATAAGTTGATGGTTGGATGTTGCAAAATGAAGCTTTGAAGATAAAAAAAAACATTAAGGAAGCTAGCCATGGATACTCTCGGTTTTCCCCATGCCAATTCTGAATTTTAAGTAAACAATGACACGTTCAAGGGATGGCCAAGACAAGTGTCCCATTTCAATTTCCATATTTGCACTTTAGTCCCTCAACTTTTCACTATTTGCAAAACGGCCCCCGCTCAATCTTTTAATTCAATTTCAATCCTACTTAATTACAACAAAGCCGTGGAATCTAATTCACCATTCCAAAATTCGTAAACTAAATAATCTCGGATTAAGGTGATATAATCTCGGGCCTTACAATTCTCCCCCTCTGAGACATGATTTCGTCCTCGAAATCTCAAGCAATCATGTCCCAAGTAATCAAATCAGAAATACCAGAAACTAAAATAGTAAACTCACATCAGTGAAATAACTCTGGGAATTCCTGTCTCATATCTGATTCAGTCTCCCAAGTAGCTTCTTCAATGCCATGGCGAGTCCACTGGACTTTCACAAGTGGGATGATCTTCGTTCTGAGTTGCTTTTCTTTACGATCAATAATCTGAACCGGTTTCTCAATGTAACTCAGAGATTCATCAAGCTCGGCCTCATTTGGCTGAATAATGTGAGAATCATCAGGGAGATACTTCCGCAGCATAGATACATGAAAGACATCATGTATTCCAGATAAAGAAGGCGGTAATGCAAGTCGATAGGCACGATCTCCTATCTTCTCGAGAATCTCATACGGCCCGATATATCGTGGAGACAGCTTCCCTTTCTTGCCAAATCTAACAACTCCTCTGAAAGGTGAAATCTTCAGGAATACTCGGTCTCCTGCCTCAAATACCAACGGTCTCCGTCGAGCATTGGCATATTTGGCCTGTCTGTCTTGAGCAGTCTTCATTCTCTTCTGAATCAGCTTTACCTTTTCTGTCATCTCTCTGATCATATCAGGTCCAATCTCAGGAACTTCAGAGATATCATCCCAATACAGAGGGGATCTGCACTTCTTACCGTACAACGCTTCAAATGGTGCCATCTCAATACTCGTCTGATAGCTGTTGTTGTACGAGAATTCACAAAGTGGCAATGCATCTTGCCAACTAGTGCTAAAATCAAGCACTACGGCTCTCAGCATATCTTCCAATGTCTGGATAGTCCGCTCTGACTGTCCGTCAGTCTGTGGATGATATGCAGTACTCAAATGCAACTTCGTACCTAGAGCCTGCTGTAAACTCTGCCAGAAGTGCGAAGTAAACCGAGGATCACGGTCTGATACAATCGACTTTGGCACTCCGTGCAATCTGACCACCTCTCTAACATAGATCTCAGCCATCTGGTCATACCTGTATGTCATCTGATACGGAATAAAACATGCTGATTTGGTCAATCGGTCAATCACGACCCAAATCGCATCACAACCTCGGGAGGATCGCGGTAACTGCGTCACAAAATCCATGGAAATGTGATCCCATTTCCATTCAGGAATAGACAAGCTGTGCAGTAGTCCTCCTGGTTTCTTTCTTTCTGCTTTTACCTGTTGGCAATTCAGACACTTTGACACAAACTCTTTGACATCAGATTTCATCTGTTTCCACCAAAACTGTGTCTTCAAATCATTGTACATCTTTCTGCCACCAGGATGAATGCTAAAACGACTGCGGTGCGCTTCTGTCAATATCTGTTGTCTCAATTCTGAAACATTCGGCACAACAATACGATTATTCACGTACAGTACATCATCACGTACCTGATACTCTGACTGATGACCTGCTCTGACCATCTCAATCGATTCCTGTACTTTCTGATCAACTTTCTGAGCCGCTTTAATTTTCAAAATCAGCTCTGGTTCAGCTCGAATAGCATATAATCTCAAAGGCTGACAATCTGTTTCAAATACTAATCCAGACAAACAGCAATCTTCTATCAAACTTGAAACACCTATAGTCGATAAGGACAAAGAACATACCTTTCGACTTAGGGCATCGGCTGCTGCATTCGATTTTCCTGGGTAGTATTTGATTTCACAATCAAAATCTTTAAGCAAATCAAGCCATCTTCGCTGTCTCATATTCAACTCAGACTGTGAAAACAAATATTTCAGACTTTTATGATCAGAATAAATTTCGAATTTCTCACCGTAGAGGTAGTGTCGCCATATCTTCAAAGCAAATACAATGGCTGCCAATTCAAGGTCATGAATTGGGTAGCGAGATTCATGCGGTTTCAGCTGTCTCGAGGCATAAGCAATCACATGCCCTTGCTGCATCAACACACAACCCAGACCTCTGTGAGAAGCATCACAATACACGACAAAATCACCAGTACCTGAGGGGATAGTTAGGATCGGGGCACTGGTCAATCGTTTCTTCAATTCCAGAAAACTGGACTCACAGTCTTCTGACCAAATGAACGGAGCATTTTTCTGTGTTAACTGAGTAATAGGTTTAGCAATACTCGAGAAATCCTTAATAAATCGACGGTAATATCCTGCCAAACCCATAAAACTGCGTATCTCTGGCACAGATGTCGGTCTAGGCCAACTGATCACGGCCTCAACCTTGCTAGGATCCACAGAAATCCCATCTCCAGATATAATGTGACCCAGAAATACTACCTGTCTCAACCAAAACTCACATTTCGACAGTTTAGCATATAATTTCTCAGCTCTCAGAATTTTCAACACAGTTCTCAAATGTTCTGCATGCTCAATCATATTCTTTGAATAAATCAAAATATCATCAATGAATATGATAACAAAATCATCCAAATACCTTTGAAACACACGGTTCATTAATCCCATAAAAACAGCTGGGGCATTCGTAAGACCGAAAGGCATGACAATAAACTCGTAATGTCCATACCTGGTTCTGAATGCTGTTTTTGAGATATCGGAATCCCTGACTCTCAGCTGATGGTATCCAGATCTCAAATCAATCTTGGAATATACAGAAGAACCCTGCAACTGATCAAATAAATCATCAATACGAGGCAAAGGATATTTATTCTTTACCGTAGCCTTGTTCAGTTGTCGATAGTCAATGCAAAGTCTCATAGAACCGTCTTTCTTCCTCACAAATAATACTGGAGCACCCCAAGGAGATACACTCGGTCTGATGTAACCCTTGGCCAGTAAGTCCTCCAACTGTTCTTTCAACTCTTTCAACTCAATCGGTGCCATTCTGTACGGAGCTCTGGAAATCGGAACTGTACCTGGCATCAACTCAATGCTGAAGTCTATCTCTCGAATCGGAGGCAAACCAGGAATCTCATCTGGGAAGACATCAGCAAACTCGCAAACCACTGGCAAATCCGCCAATGATGGACTCGATTTCAGTAAATCAACTGAATAGACAAGGAATCCATCCGCTCCTTTCTGCAATAATCGAGTCATATTCATAGCAGATATCAAAGGAATTCGGGCTCGAGAACCCTTACCGTAAAATTTCCATTCCTCAGCCATCTCAGGTCTGAATCGTACAATCTTGTGGAAACAATCAACTGTAGCTCTGTACTTGGTCAGCATATCAATACCGATAATACAGTCAAAATCAGACAACCCAAGTACAATACAGTCTAGCTCAATCTCATGTCCGTCATACTGTAGCACACAAGATCTAACCGAAGTCACGGATATCAAACCTTTCCCCAAAGGAGAAGAAACAGATACTACAGTAGATAGGGACTCAACAGGCAATGCATGCATCAATGCAAATCTCTCAGAAATAAATGTATGCGATGCACCAGTATCAATCAATACATATGCAGGATAACCAGAAATAAAACAGTTACCTGCAACAACGTCATCAGGTGCGTCCTGTGCCTGCTCCTCAGTCAAAGCGAACACCCTGGCCTGCTGTCTAGGAGGCTGGCTCACTGTCTGGCTTCCTCCTGGCCTCTGCTGTGACTGGGTAGATGGTGCTGGCTGGAAAGAATGAACAGCTGAGGGTCGTCTCCCTGTCTGAGCCACTGATCCAGATGACTCTGCTCCCTGGGATCCCTGAGAACCTCTCTGGGGACATACTCTAGCAAAATGTCCCTGCTGTCCGCAAATACGGCAACTGCCAAACACTCCTCGGCACTGCTCTGTGGAATGTCTCCCTCCACACGTGCTGCAATAAGGTCCTGTATAACTTTGGCTCTGACCAGTCTGTCTCGAGCCACTGGAACTGGAAGAACTGCTGCCAGACTTCTTAAACTGTCTTCCTCTGGCTTTCAAATAGTCCTTCTTTCCACCACTGCTGCTACCACTCTCAAATCTGGGAGGGGGTTGCTGTGGTCTCGGTGCTGGGGCAACATATGAAGCTCCTCTCTGTCTCATCAGACCAGCTTCTGCTCCCTTTGCTCTGTTCAGGGCGTCAGCAAAGTTGTTTGGTCGCCCAGTGTTCACCAATGTAAATATCTCCGGATTCAAGCCATTGATGAACTGATCAGCCACCGCTTCTTCATTCTCGGCCACATGTGGAGCAAATCTCAGTAGTGTAGAGAATTTAGACACATATTCCTCAATGTTCAACTGCCCTTGTCTCAGATTCGCAAACTCAGCACCTTTATCCTTTCTGTATGACACAGGGAAGAATCTCTGATAGAATTCGGTTTTGAAGACATTCCAGGTAATAGGCGTACCTCGTTGCTCCAAGGCCCTCTTGGTCGTAATCCACCAGTTCTTGGCAACATCATGCAACTGGTGTCCTATCAGTTTCACTCTCCGCTCATCAGTGTAGTCCAAAGAGTCAAACAGCATCTCAATGTCATCTAACCAACTCTCGCAATCAACTGAAGTCTCAGTACCTTTCAGAGTCGGTGGATGGAACGACTGAAATCTCTTCAGCAAGGTTTCCATTGGTGTTGCTGTCACATCCATCGGATTTGCAGAGGTACTGCCCTGTTCTGGGATTCTTCGAGGAGGCATACCTGATTATCAAAAGGATTAGTAACCCAATACAACAAATCTGTTTCAATTCAGTCTCACCTCCGATCATCTTACTGCTGATCAAGAATCGGTTCTGATTCATTCTCAATTAATACAGTTTACCAATCAAATCAGATAATCAGGTAAATATGTAATAATAAAAGCAGTAATCATGCTAGCAATCAAAAGCAGGAAAGAAAACTCAATCTACCCCGCTCACTAGCTTCTATTTAAGGAACCTACTGCTCTGATACCAACTGTTGTGGGGACCCGGACGCTAATCATCTTCTTAATCGTCATTGGGATAATTGGATCAATGTAATTAATATGGGTCTAAAATTTTTTTTTTATATATAGTGCGGAACGTAATGGAATCAATCTAATTATACATATCAGTATAATAGTACAAGTCTTGTACAACAAACATCAAACTCAAACTAAGGTGTAACAACTAAATGTCAAGTGTTCCAAACCCTATATACATCAAAGTCCGAAGTCTCCACTCTAATCACGATCTCTCTCATCTTCTTCCTGACCCCGATCCTGTCCCACCTGTTGCCATGCACACATAAAAACACGACAACAGCCGGATAATTCCGGTGAGAAATACATCCCAGTATAAATCAACAAAACATGCAATCATATAATCGATATAAAAGCATGAAACAAATATCAATCACATGTATTAAATCTGAAAACATAAATCGATATAAAACTGTAAATAACTCGTGACTCTACAGCTCAGACGAGACTCATTCCTAGTCTAGGGATCCCGGTTTCCAGACGTTGGCATACTATATCGAATCTCAGTAATAGAAGTAAATCCACTCCTAATCAAACATCGATATAAACCAAACATCAAGTGTCTTGACCTATCCGTCAAAGACTTTGGCACCTCCGCCAATAACTCCTCTGTGACAATGTGCAATGGGCCAGTGACTACTCTATCGCAGTCTGGCACCTCTGTCACAAGACCAATCGTCTAATCACGCTTTCTATAACTCAATAGAACAAGCATATCAATTCAAATCAATGCATATAATAATAATAAATATGTGGTTTAGGGAAACTCAAGTTATATCTAACTCGAGTCATTCTCCCAGGTTCGACATTGACTTATACCTTTCTTTCGTAGTCTCGGTCTGAAGCAATATAAGTGTTGAACTCAAGACTGTCTCTGTAAATCTGAAATGACATATCGAGAATAGCAATATCACCATTCCATTCCCAATTCAATATTGAATCTGATTAATCTGAATTTAATTCAAATCAACGGCATAACGGCACAATCCCGATATCCCCGTCAATATTATATCAACAGATAACAATTACAAATCATAACCCATATCCGGTACAATCTGTAATTCATTCATAATCCAAATCTGTCCCATTTTCAATTAATATAATCAGAAAATCATAATAATTCCAGAATCAATCCGTTTTCTGATCTAACTTCGATTCTACGGTGTCTAGTATTCCCAGAACACATAATAATGATCAAATAACAATTCTCCCAATATCATAATTTCAAATGATAACAGAACTCAATAAAACTTACGTCCAGTTGTAGCTCGTGTCGAGAGGAGTACGGTACCGTGTCCGGATTTAATTTCTGATAGCCAGAGCTCGTACAAGCAAAAATCTAAGAATTGAGGAAGCTTGAGGATTTCTTTCTCGGAAACTCTCGGTTTCTTGCTGAAGATTTGAAAGAAATGAAGCATTTTAACGTTTTATATGCATGATGTGACAAGTGTCACACTCAACTTTCCATAATTGCACTTTAGTCCCTCAACTTTTCACTATTTGCAAATCGGCCCCCGCTCAATCTTTTAATTCAATTTCAATCCTACTTAATTACAAAAACCGTGGAATCTAATTCATCATTCCAAAAATTCATAAATTAAATAATCTCGGATTAAAATGATATAATCTCGGGCCTTACAAACACCAACCACGACACACAAACAGACAAGAAAATTCATATTCAATATGAAAAAATATAATATAATTTACTCAATTTGAGAATTCTGACTCGTCCGAGTGGAACAATTTAACAAAGAAGAGATTTTTTTTTTTTTTAAGAAAAAGGTTTTTTCCTTACGAAAGAAGAGTAAAAATACAAAAATTTGACAAACATTTAAAATTTTCACCAAAAAAATTGAAATTTCCACCAGGGTTTTAAATTTAAAAAACAAAAAAAAAAACTTAAAAAATTGGAGCCCAACAAAGGGAGCGGTCGGAGCCGGCTCTGCTTATATTCTGAGAAACTTCACAAAGATCACTCAGCTCATAATTTCTCGAAGTCATTCAGGCTTAACTTTGAATAAATCTTATGTGATGAGCTTCTAAGTAATAAATGTTCAGTTTTGTACCTACATAGTCTTGGAATCTTTCTTATTCTCGTACGAGATCAGTTCATTCATATTCGCTGCTTTTATAAGCCTGTCAGGAGGCGCTTATTTTCTGTGCAACCTCTTGACACCAGAGATCATTCCCCGCCCTTTTCGGCTCCGAACGTCATATGTCCACCAGCTTTCGTTTGGCAAAACATAAAAATAATTCATGGAATTTTTGTCATATATGTTCTATTAAAATTTATTTATTGAAAAATAAGTTATATGAATGTTAGTACAAGTACAAATCATTAAGTTATTCGAATGAGAAACTGGAAAAAAAAAATCATCTTGCAAGTATTTTGTGGTTTTAAAATTTAAATAGGGAATAAGAGTCCAGTTTAGTTTTTAAAAAATTAAAAATACAAAAAGCTTAAGATTCAGAACTCATCGGCAAATAAGATATATACAAAAATCTTAAGATTCAGAATTTATCGGCAAACAAGATATTTTTTCTCTTCTCACGCATCATCGATCGCTAGTCTCGAAACTCAAATTCCACCCCGTCGCCCAATCTCCGTTGCCGTCCAAGCTCCGATGAAACTTTTACCAAAGTATGCTTTGATTAGTTCTCTATCTTTAATTAAGCCATGTAGCAACTAGCAACAGCATTCTCCATCGTCCATTTCGAATTTGGATCACCTAATGATCCGTAAAGAAATTTTATGCTATATTTGATTTTGGATCACCTAATGATACGGAACGAAATGTTATGTTATATTTGATATTCTAAACGTGCAAAACTTATAGTTAAAACAAATTATGTTTGCATGAAGTATTAAAAATTAAATTGACTAAATATCATATACGAACAAAATACAATTTATATTTGATCAAACATGCTATTACTTTATTTTTTAAAAAGATATTGTTAATAAATTGTATATCAAGGTACGATAAATGATTAAAATAATATACTGATATTTTTTAAATCAAAAAAAATATTTTAATAAAATGTTTTACCATGGTCACTTAATTTTTAATAAATCATATAACAGCGACGGAGCCGCAATAATTTGCACCCAGTTTGAGAACCAATTACTTTACAAAATAAGATTATCTAAAAAAGCATAGGACGGTTTGATGACCGATTTAGGGGTGATCACGGTGCGATTTTGCAGTTTTTTTTAAAAAATTCAAACCGAATTGTCATATGCGGTCGGTTAGTATTTTGAAAAAATAATTACGGTTCTACATGAAAAATTAGCTTTACGGTTTTGAGCGATTGCGATCGATTTACGGTTTTTTTAATGAAAAATATGAGAACATATATTCTAATTTATTTGAAATTAATAAAAATATATTGTTTTCAAATATAAAATATAGTTCAAAGCATATAAAGACCAAAATAGATAAAACAATAATCAAAATTCAAAACTAAGTTAATAATTTAACAACACAACACATTCATAACAAAAGTGACATTTACACTATTTTATCTTTTTTTTACTTTCAAACTTCAAACAAAATATTGTAGCAAAAGAAATAAATACTTTAATAAAAGACTAATATAAAGAATAATTAAGAAAAAGATAAGTTTTATTTGTAAGAATAATAATTTTGAAGAGAGTTAGGATATAATTAATGATGATTTCTTTATTTGAATATGTTGTTTACAAATTATTATAATTTTAGGCCCAATATTATGGCAAGCGGTTTAGTCGGTGCAGTGCTTGGCAAAAAAAATAACCGAACCGCGTATGCGGTGCGGTTTATGATTAATATTTTTAATCGTGGTTTTTATAAAATATTATAAAAAACGGTACGGTGCAATTCGGTTCGGACGGTTCGTATGGTTAATAAAAAAATTTGATCGCCCCTACACCGATTACTTTACAACAGAAGATTTCGTCCCCCACGATACCGGCTCCACTCCGAGCATGTGAAACGAAACAACCTCAATCCCCACGAAAAATTTAGACTTATCCAAGAACCAATCACAAAACCCACTGACAATACAATATCTTCTGTCAAACGGGGGTTGGTGGTGCCCCGCATGATGAGATGGTCCCAGAATGATTCCCGAATCCTGAAGAACCACCACCACCGGCGGAAGCTTCTGCCTGGGTGTGTGAGCCCACGCATGGAATTGCTGGCTAAAGAACGCGCAACATGCGAATACAGACGTGAAAGCGAGCAGATTAAGGTCTTCACAGAACAGGTTAACCGGCGAGAAAAGAAGAGTCACCGCCACCCCTTGAATGTAAATATTGGTGGCGACGTGGCGCTTCGCGAGAATCCACGGCTGCTGATGGTGGCGTTGAATCCCTTCAATCTGCGGGCCCAAAACTGGGTGTTTAGGGTCGCCATAGTTATCGATGGCCCAGTGGACGATTCCGGTTAGGAAATCAGCCAGTACGTAGCCCGCCACCACGGCGAAAATGGACTCGATCCGGCTCCTTAAATCGGTTGATTCACTTAAGAATATTGAAATGAACTTGGCTAACGAAATCATCACGTTGGCGCACCCACTTGCAAAGCATGCAAGCTGAACCCTCGTCGATTGCCAACTTCCTCTTCAAATTGTAGTGGTGACATTTTCTTGAAGTCGTAAAACGAAACGAATATTAATGGAAGTTTTGGGAGATGGAGGCTGTGTTGGTATGCACAGCCGAATAAAACAGAGAGCTAAAGTTTTAATATTTTATATAAAATTTTTTGATAATAAGATAACTACAAGGTAGTCATATTTATACATAATTTATGTCTTATATACTTCCTAATTTAATTCTAAGAACTGAATACTAGATCTAAATAAATAGAGTACGTCTTTCATCATACGGTCTCACGGATCTTTATTCGTGAGATGGATCATTCATGTCCATATTTACAATAAAAATTAATATATTTGATATAAAAAGTAATAGTTTTTCGTGAATGACCCATATAGAATATTTTTTTCACAAAATTAACTCGTGAGATAGTCTCACATAAGTTTTTGTGTAATAAATATTACTTGATTATCTAAAACTTATCAATTGACTATCATGTCTCTTAGATTAATTTAAGAATATAAATTTATTTTAATAGGCTGTAAGGGGACTCACTCAATATTTATAAGTAAATAAAAATGATTTTGTTTTTGTGTGAAGAAATATAATTGTTTTTAAATTAATATAAACTAATCAAGAATTCAAATATCTATAAGAATATGTTTGGACTGAGTAATTTGAATTAAAAGTTTTACTTTTATATTAGTTATTACGATGATTTGATTTTATCTACTTGTCCTAAAATCTTAATGAAAAAACAAACTAATAATATATCATTTAATTATAAGAATTTTACACATTTTTACATTGAACGTGTTTTGCATTGAATCAATAACAAGAATAATATAATCTTAAACTAACCAAAATTAATGATCAGAAAATAAGTTCTTGTTTGTAAAGCCAAAACTAAGTTTTACTACGAAATTAATTTTCTTAATAAATAACAATTTATAGGGAATTTTTTAAAATCTTGAAATAATTAGGGGCGGGTATGAGAATATTATCTTCAACCCTTAACCTGCTCCGAAAATAATATTAATAATAAAAAAATAATATTATTAGTATTAATAATATAATGATAATATTTTTTTTAAAATATTAATGATATTATTAATATTAGTATGAATATTAAAATTAATATTATCACTAATAATAATAGATAAAAATAAGTTTTGGTTCAAAAATCCTTCATATCTGCTCTCATCTTGCCCCATTAATATTTTTGAAACGAAGACGAAAACGGGGACGAAGATTTGATCCCCGCGGTTTCAGGTTCGAACATACTTCGAACCCAAAAAAATGGAAATCGAGACGAGTATGAAGATAGAGACGAAATTCAGAGAGAAAGACAAGAATAACAAACCAGCCCTCACCCCATCCCATTATCTTCCTTACCTTTGGTCATTGCATTAGCCCCTAAAACTAATACTGTAACAGATCACCATGCTCAAATCTTGGTAGCCGTCAAGAAACCACATGTCATATCATTGTTGATGCATGTATGTATATATGTATGTATAATAGATGCGAATATTATACTGAATTGTTCAGATAAAGATTATAGTACTTTTCTAATAGCTATATATATAATATGATAGAGTAAAAAAAAAAGTAATTCATGTGTGTGACACAATCAATAGATTCATCGTATATCATTTACGTGATAGCGCAAAGATCAAACAATACGATCTCCTGGTCGTCTAGACTACCGTAAGGTTTAAAAATAAATTTTAATGTCATTTGATGTCCATGTCGATTGGGAGATATGAGTGGACAATCTACTGGTTAGAAATGCGTACTTCTCTTGTAAATAATGGATGAGCTCGAATGATCTGACCTGAACTCTAATTACTTTGGATCGAGTAAGATGAGCTCGAGTGGCCTAACCTGACATGGCTTGATTTGTACTGTGAGTACTCTGGGATGAGCTCGGGTGGTCTGGCCTGACCTGCACTGTGAGTACTCTGGACTAGGTAAGATTAGCTCTAGTGGCCTGGCTTGGTCTGTGAGTACTCTTAGATGAGCTCGGGTTGCCTGACCTATTAGTATTGTGGACTGGGTAGGATGAGCTCGGGTCAGATGATCTGCACACACGCAATAAGAAAATATCAGTGGGTGCCAGAAGAGTTTCCGGTTTGACCACTCCGACACTCAAGTCAGCAAAAAATGTCATGCCTTCGGAAAATAGGCATAACGTCCCATACTATCCTTGGTCTTCTCATGGGTACTGATTTATCATGTTTACGAAGTATGGTGACCCATACTTATGGGCCCCACTCTCGTCTCCTCATGGTCGGTCTGAGTAGGAAAGAACCGACCTGGATAGTTCTTGCCGGTGATCGGGTAGGGTGAGCCCGGGTTGGATGACCTGAAAATGTGCAGGGAACATACCTCTAGATTACCTGTGGACATGGAGACGATCACTTAAATTAATCTTCTCCAGTACTTTGCCTTGCCTGGTCAGAGAAAACTCCAAAGTGCTGAAAGTACCCGGGATGCTAAAGGCTGCCCAGCCTGGCCAGACACTTTTCTCACCTGACCAATATCATTCAACCATGTCTTGCACGTCCAAGAATATGATCCTGAGCTTTTATGATTCCATAGTGGTCTGATATGTTTCTCGTGTTGTTACATGCCCAGATTTGTTTAAACATGTTACTCTTTTTCTTTATCCGGGCTGGTTTCCACCCGATCTCCTCTTGATTTCGTGGGACCAACTATGGACTGGTCCTGCTTTGGTCATCCTTTTCAATACAATAGTTAATGTCTGATATATATTAATTGTTGTGAAAAATGGCTATTAGTCACATAACTTACACATTTTTCATTTTTGGTCTTGTTATTAGTCAATTTATGGTCTTATATAATACATATACTATATAACATGCATTTTTTCAGTTTTACTCTTTTTTCACTGGAATGTTGACGTAGTGCCGGAAAATGATGATTGAGCACTAAAAAACGTTCATGTGAAGACATGGCATCAGACATTGCTGACGTGTTTGATGTCACGTCAACACATCGGTGAAAGAAGACTAAAATTTGAAAAAAAAGAAAAAGAAAAAGAAAAAGGGCAAGTCAATAGACTAAAATCGTTAATTAAATTATAACATGACTAATATTGAAAAATATACAAATTATGTGATTGAAAAAGTTATTCTCTTAGGAATTATAATTACTTTGGTCAACTTAATTTTCTATTTTGCGATTT
This sequence comes from Primulina huaijiensis, assembly GCF_012295235.1. NCBI lineage: Eukaryota > Viridiplantae > Streptophyta > Magnoliopsida > Lamiales > Gesneriaceae > Primulina > Primulina huaijiensis. The sequence continues at coordinate 2,995,933 of NC_133312.1, read as the reverse complement.
CTTATCAAATTTTGGATGTTTGGTGTCCTAACATTTAATTTTCGACTATTTTTGTCTAGATACCGACTTGTTAACACACATGTAAGCAATTTCAGGTACCACAACAGTGCTCCAACGAAATAGGAATCGAAGCAAAAAAAATAAATCAAAGATACTACACAAAAACCAAACTCTGATGACTTAGTTGTTAAAAACTCAAATATATATATATATTCCCTACTTGTTATTAGAACCAAAGGCTCCTCGCTTTTAATGAATCGCAGATAAATAAATTATATCAATTATTAAAAATGATGTCGGCAAGTAATTTTCATATTGTTAGCGCATGTACTTGGACATAGTGCCCATATCGCTATTCCATAGGTAGTTAAGTATTTTACAGCCATGTCAAATTGGCCGCCATCACCCTATGGCTATGGTTGGGCAAGCTACGTAGCGATGATCAATTTTTTTTATTAACCGTCTGAACCGAATTGCACCGCACCGTTTTTTTAATATTTTATAAAAACAGCGATTATAAATACTAGTCATAAACCACACTGCATACGCAGTTCGGTTAATTTTTTTGCGAAGAACCGCACCAAACCGCACCGCCTAAACCGATTGCCATAATATTTGACTTATGATTATAATAATTTGTAAACAATATATTCAATTAACGAAGTCGTCGTTCATTATGTCTCAACTATCTTCAAAATTATTATCCCTACAAAGAAAACTTATTTTCTTCTTAATTATTCTTCATATTAGTCTTTTATTAGAGTATTTATCTCTTTTACCGCAATATTTTGTTTGAAGTTTGAAAGTAAAAAAATAATAAAATAGTGTAAATGTCATTTTTGTTTTGAGTGTATTGTGTTATTAAATTATTAACTTAATTTTGAATCTTGATTATTATTTTATCTAGTTTTATCTTTGTATTTGAATTATATTTTATATTTGAAGACACTATATTTTTGTTATTTTTAAATAAATTAGAATATATTTTTTAATATTTTTCATTAAAAAAATCGTAAACCGACCCAACCGCCTGAAACCTCTCAAAACCGTAAGACTAATTCTACATGTAAAACCGCGATTATTTTTATAAAATACTAACAGACCGCATATGGCAATTCGGTTTGAATTTTTTTAAAATAACCGCAAAACCACATATCAATTTTATATTTTGAAATTAAGGCACGCCGCGTCATGCATGTATGAATTTTTCTTGCAAAATTTATCGATGAAATTGGTATTTTCACTCTATCGACTGAAAAATGATTTTTTTATACATTTGTTTTATTATTTGGCGAAATTTATGGGCTTATGGAATGCTGCTTGCATTCGGACGTGTTGAAAATTGCAAGTAATACATTATCTGTATGGAAATTATCGGGGTTTCGTATCACCCAAATTAATCAATCGAGATGTTTTTTTAAATAAAAAAAAAAAGAAAGAAAAGAAGAAGAAGCTAGATTTGGTTAATCCATCCATTTATCGATATTGTTGGTTCATGTTATGTATCTGGATATCTATCATTGGAATAATTTGCGACGACAACACAAAACAGTAAAGTCGAGGCAATGATGAATTATTTATCCGCGCGACGAAATTATCTATATAGCAGTGCTCTACGTTGATGGAAATCGTCAATATGATACAACGACTTCGAATAGAGGAATGCAACACTACAAACTCTTCTTAATAGCAAACGATAATATACAGAAATTTCCAAGCACGAAATGAACAAAAAAAAGAAATGCAGTAAAGATGTCAAAAATTATTATCAATACAGATGGTGGGATTATTTGCAACTTGTTCACTAGTTGCGGAGAAGAAACACCACCTTCTAGATACGAACACAACCTTTTGTGATAAACCAAGGGATGCAGGTCCAGACGCAACCTTTTGTGATAGGCCAAGGGACACTTTTTTTCAAATAAATTTTGTCCAAAAAATTTAACGGTCAAGACACCGCACCGCACCGAGCCAGCCACGAACGCGCGTGTTTCACTGAGGTCCAACATATCAGCGTCTTCTCTCGTTCAAAAACTTCCAATGCCCCAAAGGGCCCAATCTCATAATTCAAACTTATAACGAATAAGGAAGACTTCAATGTGGAACAACTTCATATCTCATTTAATTCAATATTCCAATGGTTAATACTAACTCGTGAGAATTATATATAATATATGTCGCATAAAACAATAGGGCACTATTTGGACGAAAGATCATAACGCTTTACCTCATATATGTCTGCCGCTAATTAATTAGTTATTGTGAGTATTTTTGTTTACATAATAATATTTTTTAGGAAATATATAATAATCTTTTCAAATAAATAAAAAGTTAAAACTGGTTCCATATTTTACTTATTATTTAGTGTTAGATATCTTAGTTTTGATGATGACAAATAATAAATTATTGTGTTAGATCAAACTATCATTTGCTTTGTACTACAATTACTCGACCGTTAATCTACTTAACATTAAGTAGATTCACGTTCTGTAACGATTATGGGCCATTAGGCTGAACCCACATGGCCTCCGCCCATACTCATGTACCACTACTGGTCATGGGTCGTTAGGATGATCAAGCATGGGCCGATGCACTGTCACTCATAGAATATCTCACCCCTGATAAGTGGTTTCTTTCGCCTTTCCCAACACTTGAACCAGGACATCCAGTTAATTAGTTATTGTGAGTATTTTTGTTTATATAATAATATTTTTTAGGAAATATATAATAATCTTTTCAAATAAATAAAAAGTTAAAATTGGTTCCATATTTTACTTTTCAATTAGTGTAAGATACCTTAGTTTTGATGATGACAAATGATAAATTATTGTGTTATATCAAACTATCATTTTCTATGTACTACAATTACTCGACCGTTCTACTTAACATTAAGTAGATACACGTTCTGTAACGATCATGGGCTATTAGACTGAACCAACATGGGCCTCGGCCCATACCCATGCACCACTACTGGTCATGGGTCGTTAGGATGGTCCAGTATGGGCCTCGACTCATGCCCATGCACCGCCATAGTCCAACTGGTACTAAAACTTTAAGAATCTAGGTACTTATGCCTGTAGGTCTTGGGTTCAAGTGTTTGAGAAGGCGAAAGAAACCACTTTCGAGGGGTGCGATATTCTATGAGTGACGGTGAATGAGCATGGGGGCTTAACGACCCATGACCAATAGTGGTGCATGGGTATGGGCCGAGGCCCATGTTGGTTCAACCTAATGGCCCATGATCATTACACGTTCAACCAGTCTCAAGGCTAAGCCATCCAACCGTTGAATTTATTGTACTCCAGTTGACCGGTCGAAAGCATTTAAAACAGTGCACAAAGTTTAAACCATTGATTCCCAATAGCACTTCAGACGATCGGATTTGATGTTTCTCATAAGGATATTGCAAGTCAATAATACCGACGAAAGCTTAAAATAGAAATATTGCAAAAAGATCATATCAACTCTTGAATAACAGAAAATCTGCAGTATAACAAACTTTTGGATAAATTTTGGACTTAAAATCACAAAGACAAGAAGGATATCAATTAGCATTAAATGATACTTGCAACGACTGATGGTGACATGTCCATATTATCAGAAAATAGTACAAGTTATCGTTGAACAAACAAATTCAAAAAACAATATAAATAGAGAATGCAAAGAAGAGTTGAAGATACAGAAATTCACAAGAACACACATTTAAGCTTACATTCTCTGAAAAGATTTCTGAGCGCTCTTAATTATTATTCACTGTTGCTCCTCAGCCCTAGCATCAAAGAACATTTATCATATCTTCAAGTATCATCAAAGGCTTCTGTCAAACCACTCGACTGTTTCTGTCTAAAACGTTTGAAGAGTAGTTCGACAATTTGAATCTGAAGATTCACTTTTTTACTTGTTGTATTTGTTGTTAGATAATGTGTCTCAATCATTTGAGTTACTAGGAGTTTCAATTTAGGTCGTAGACAAGTCCTAAAATTGAAGCGAATTGTTACAAGTTTTGTAAAACCAAAGTCTTCTAGTGAAATCTTTCCATAAGTGGAAGAAGGAATGCTGTAATTGCTTGAGTCTCCGAACATCCATGAGCATCATTTGTGTCACGCCCCGAGACCGGGGTTAGTTGACACCGGCGTTGTTTTACAACCACACAATTGAAAACAACAAGCCTCGTAGTACAGTATAAACCAAAAACCAGTCTATTTCATCATTAACTCAAAATATTCTTGTCTTACAGCGATAAATTCCAAAACGAAATAAAATGTGCGGAAGCATTGTACAACTTGAATCAAAACTTAGGAAGAACTTAAGCGAGAAATCTTCATATCTCGAAACTTCATCACCAACCCCGAAGCATGTCTTATTCATCGTCGTCTACTTGATCTTCGTTCTTATCTGGAGAGAGATGTAAGGGGTGAGTGTTTTGGGAAACACTCAGCAAGTGGGGGCCGATCGATTACCACAAGTACATATAAATATAATTTAAAACCCATATTGCAAACTGATTTTCAAACGTAGTATATCATATCAGATCAGAATCAGAATCGAAATGCGAAACAGAGATTATCAGACATTCAGAACAGAACGAATCAGAACAAACCAAAACACTGTTATTCATCTCGTTATCCATGGTCGAATTGTCCCCAATATGTTAGTCCTCTAAGGGGTGAGGCCAAAACACAGTTTTATACCCACTGATGGGGGCCATATAATTTACAATCGTCGTTCCATATCCACTCGAATCATAACAGTGCACCACAGAATCAGATGTATCAAACAACACTTATTGGAATTTTTGAATGAACTCAGCAGAATCAAAGAAGATCGGAAATAAGAGGAACCATATCGTACATCGATCGAGATTTTATGAAATATATAATAGCATTTTCGAAAGTGGTTTGACACACATACAAGTATGTCATGAAATACTTGTACAAAGTTTAAATTACGAAGAAATACATAGCAAAAGCCCACTTACTGATTTCGTTTGGATTAAAACGCTAGGAGGATGTGCCAAAAGAACTTCGATCGAACAAGGTTGCGGTAGAGCTTCGTCTTGTTCCGGTAGAGCTTCGTCTAGACTGCTGCAAATGCTAAATTTCGAATTCTTGAAGTTATGGGGAGGGAGTTTGCTTCTTATATAGGTTTGAATAACCAACTATAAAGGTAAGCCCGTATCAGTCCAAGAATGTCGCTGATTGCTCAATCAAAGTGATGATTGCACTTTTCTCCCCCGAATGAACGTGGCCACTTCTTGATTCAAGATACACATCCGATATTCATGAGTGATTTTGGTTTTGTTTAAGTGCAAATGGAGAGTGATTTTTGCTGCATGAATCTCTTCCAAGATTGGTGCACTTCCATATTGCACATGGTGATAAATGGTCAATAATGAAGGGACAATGATTATTCAAATTTTCAAGATTATGATTGTATGGAACAAAAAAATGTTGTGCCAAAATTAGCTGAAATTTCCTATGACATATATAAATTTTTTTTTCGTTGCAAGATTTCGGGTCTTCACATCCCTCCCTCCTTATTAGAAGTTTCGTCCTCGAAACTTGAGTTAACTCGATGTAGATATGAAATGATTCATAATTTCGAAATTTAAATCCACGTTGAATGATCCATGGTTTGAGTTCAATGGATTCAAGGAAAAAAAAATAAAACTTGAATCCTATAATACGAATACAATAGATTTCAAAACACAAGTGGTGAGATGTAAAAAGAAATAATATGGACGAGAGTGTCCTTATTCCAAAAGACTTATGAGAGCTTAATCTAATCAGTAACGTTTTCGTCTCCTAACTCCTCGTTAGCGTCTTCTCCTTGTGCATTTAGAGGTGGTTGCTCATGCTCGAGTGCAATTTGTTGGTTGGCGATTTCTGCACTCAAGTTTATGTTGTTGAGTTCAAGTTGTTGGACATAGTTTTCCATTTCATGATGATAGGCATTGAATTCTTGTTCAAGTTGGTCACAAAACCATTTCTTAGCGTGATAGTGGTTGCACCAAGCTTCGGAGGTGGCAAACATTTGTTGACCATACTTTTGTGACTCTTGCAACTCTTCCTTGTAATCTTTGAGTTGCTTTTCTACAAATTTCTTGTCGAAAGTGAGTGGTCCCACTTCTACTTGAAGGCGATCCCTCGCTTTCTTCAACTCCTCTTTGTCATGAAGTAAACTCGTAATGGTACCACTAAGTTGCTCGATTTCGTGCTCGAGGTTGCTAAAGGTCTTGGCTTGGGTCATCATTTTCGATCACAAAGTTGAGCAAATTTTGTTTTTGTTTTTTTTTTACTAGCTTAAGGGATGGCTCGAAAATATGAGAGGATTGTGAGTCTTGGTGTGAATTTCTTCATCTATGGGAATGTATTTATATAGGTATTTTAAAGAAGATTTATGGTAATCTTTTTAAGGTCATTAATTCAATTTTAATTGTTATAATTAGAACTTAATTGAGTGCTAAATTTTTGGTCAATGAATGTTTTTACATTTCTAAAATAAGAAGCATTTAATTGCATGACAATCATGGGATGAAATTTTCGAAATTTGAGCTAAGGAGAATTCAAAATTTCAAAAAGAAATAGATAGGTGGATGTGATGGCTAAATTCTAGAGTTAAAGGTAGCTTTCAAAATTTTATAGATTGATGACGACGTTGCAAAAATTGAAGGTAGGTAATGATGATGCTTGATTAAAAGAGGCATTATTGAATGAAGAATTTTCAAACAATATATGAAAATTCTAAAATATAGTTAGGATTGTATAGGAACGAGTAGATGAATAAATAAAATTTTAGAAAATAGATACGATATATAATACACCCAAGATATTATAAATTTAGTTCTTAATAAATAATTGACAGCTTAAAAATGAGGGCATAAAAATTGAGATATGAATTGTTCTTTTGTTCAAGAAGAATTTATATAAATTAAATTAGAGATTTAAGACACAAAGATTAAACTGGCCAATCAGTTGTATTAATATTTATGTAGTTATTAATTTTATCAAACGCGAATTTAATAATAGTTTAGGACCATTTTTTTTTCCATTAAAATATAATTGGGAATGATGTTCAAATCAATAACATATATTTTCAAGTCAAGAACATAGATTTATATGTGTACATATAATTGCTTAAAATCCTAAATATAATTTGTTAACTCTATCAAAAATTTAGTCACGGGTATCACCTTCTCACTTAACTATCAATATAAATTAAACCCGAAAAATCAGGACTTAAAACTTTCTATCGATGATTTAACATAGATATTATTCTCAAAATTAATCTAACTTAAATCCAAAAATTAAAATCTCAAATTTTCTATTGACCGTTTAATATAAATACTAGTCTCAAAATCGATTTCATATAAATCCCATTTTTTTTTTCCCCATGTGATGTAAACACTAGTGGTCAATCATTATTATTTTTTATTTAGACAATTGCACTAATATAAAATTCTTAAAAGTCAAACTACGACCCAATACTGTTAAACTAACTTAAATAAAAAAAAAAATCTCCTAGAAAGTTGAAATTCGAATCGAGCGATTCAAATAAACAATAATTTCCATTTTTTTTAAAAAAACAAAATCCTACTTCCCCATCAAAGACTATGAGATTTATTTTTAACATGCCTATGCATATGGATAAAAATTTCGGTACAGAATCAATGAAATATTCAAAAAGAAAAGTTAAAATATTTTCATTAGAATTAAAAATAATTCAATAGGATTAAGGAACAATTGGTAGACTTGGATTTCGATTTTCCTACGCGGAGCTATAAGTTTTACAAGAATTTTCAAAAATGGCAAAAACTGAGCGTGGTTACGAGGGGCGTATGAAGCCATTTCTTGAAAAAAAAATTTTAAGGGAAGGCTTACAAAATGACAAGGTCGTGAATAATCATCAAATGGTAAATTTCAGAGTCATCTCATTCGAGATTTAATTTAGAAAGGGTTCAAAGATGGAAAATTCGATAATTGACGTAGGTTTGAAGATTATACGTCGAGAGAAATTCAGAATAATTAATGGAATCGAAATCTTGAGTTTCCTATGGGAAGTCACAATTTTCAAATCTAAGAATTGGGTGGATATGAATGACTAAGTTTGTTCCAAAATTTAACTTCGTCAAATTTTGTCTATCGAAATCCTCAGCCGGATTATGAACCTGGCGGCTCTGATACCACTTAAATGTCACGCCCGAGACCGGGGTTAGTTGACACCGGCGTTGTTTTATAACCACACAATTGAAAACAACAAGCCTCGTAGTACAGTATAAACCAAAAACCAGTCTATTTCATCATTAACTCAAAATATTCTTGTCTTACAGCGATAAATTCCAAAACGAAATAAAATGTGCGGAAGCATTGTACAACTTGAATCAAAACTTAGGAAGAACTTAAGCGAGAAATCTTCATATCTCGAAACTTCATCACCAACCCCGAAGCATGTCTTATTCATCGTCGTCTACTTGATCTTCGTTCTTATCTGGAGAGAGATGTAAGGGGTGAGTGTTTTGGGAAACACTCAGCAAGTGGGGGCCGATCGATTACCACAAGTACATATAAATATAATTTAAAACCCATATTGCAAACTGATTTTCAAACGTAGTATATCATATCAGATCAGAATCAGAATCGAAATGCGAAACAGAGATTATCAGACATTCAGAACAGAACGAATCAGAACAAACGAAAACACTGTTATTCATCTCGTTATCTATGGTCAAATTGTCCCCAATATGTTAGTCCTCTAAGGGGTGAGGCCAAAACACAGTTTTATACCCACTGATGGGGGCCGAAACACAGTTTTATACCCACTGATGAGGGCCAAAACACAGTTTTATACCCACTGATGGGGGCCGGAACACAGTTTTATACCCACTGATGGGGGCCATATAATTTACAATCGTCGTTCCATATCCCACTCGAATCATAACAGTGCACCACGGAATCAGATGTATCGAACAACACTTATCGGAATTTTTGAATGAACTCAGCAGAATCAAAGAACATCGGAAATAAGAGGAAACATATCGTACATCGATCGAGATTTTATGAAATATATAATAGCATTTTCGAAAGTGGTTTGACACACATACAAGTATATCATGAAATACTTATACAAAGTTTAAATTACAAAGAAATACATAGCAAAAGCCCACTTACTGATTTCGTTTGGATTAAAACGCTAGGAGGATGTGCCAAAAGAACTTCGTTCGAACAAGGTTGCGGTAGAGCTTCGTCTTGTTCCGGTAGAGCTTCGTCTAGACTGCTGCAAATGCTAAATTTTGAATTCTTGAAGTTATGGGGAGGGAGTTTGCTTCTTATATAGGCTTGAATAACCAACTATAAAGGTAAGCCCGTATCAGTCCAAGAATGTCGCTGATTGCTCAATCAAAGTGATGATTGTACTTTTCTCTCCCGAATGAACGTGGCCACTTCTTGATTCAAGATACACATCCGATATTCATGAGTGATTTTGGTTTTGTTTAAGTGCAAATGGAGAGTGATTTTTGCTGCATGAATCTCTTCCAAGATTGGTGCACTTCCATATTGCACATGGTGATAAATGGTCAATAATGAAGGGACAATGATTATTCAAATTTTCAAGATTATGATTGTATGGAACAAAAAAATGTTGTGCCAAAATTAGCTGAAATTTCCTATGACATATATAAATTTTTTTTTCGTTGCAAGATTTCGGGTCTTCACAATTTGTGTTAGTTTCTTACTGCATTTACTCATCTCGTTTAAATTGTCTTATTTGAGTATAAAGTAGTCATAAGTTTCATCGGACTGTTTCTACTTAATTTGTTGTTCGACCGTTTCTTAAGAATTGAGAAAATCTGGTCTTGATATTTAACAACATCAAAACAGTTCGATCTATTTGACATTGTTAAAATTTTAAATGAGTTTATTTACCTATCTAATCTCTAACCTGATCTAATAATGAGTGTATATTGTAGGGGAAAAATCAAATAATATAAATGATATAACAGGACAAGAAATTATATAATATAATAGTATATTTTACGTTTTAAGTGTATATGGTACAGCATATTTCGTATATTTCGATTATCATATTTTCTTGAGGATCAGCCGGAATTCACATCTATATCCCTGAACTTGATGATGCTTCAGTTTATTTGGAGCGGAAATCACTCCATGATCTTGGCCTAACTCCAAAAATACAGATCAGAATCATCTCCATTGCCAAGAAGAACTTGTATTTATCCAAAAACCTGTTCCAAATCCCACTCACGATGCAGTAATGGCTGTCGAAAGGCTCGTGGTGGTGCGCCGCGTGCTCAGTCCTCGGCAGAATGACCCCGGAATCTTGCAGCACCACCACGAGCAGCGGAAGCTTCCCTTTTGGTGTGTGAGACCATGCATGGAGCTGCTGACAAAACATCCCGCAACCAAAGAATGCAGTAGCAAAGGTTAGCAAATTCGTGTTGGTGCAGAATATGTTCATTGGTAATACGAAAATGGTGAAATACGCCGCCCCGGCGTAGAGGTTGGTGGCGATGTGTCGTTTCGTTATCGCCAACGGATGCTCGTGGTGACGGATGAAACCTTCGATCTGGGACCCGAAAAAGGGAGTTCTGGCGCTGCCGTAGTTGTCGATGGACCAATGGTATATTCCGGTGCTGAGGTCCCCTAGAACGTATCCCATGACGGCGGCGAAAATGAGATGGATCCAGCATCGGAGACCGGTTGATTGTCGAGAAATTAATATTAAGGATTTGGCTACAGAAATCACAAGTGTGGCGCACCCAATTGATAACCATGCAAGCTGAATACTAGTTGGTGTTTTCCAGTTCTCTTCATCATAGAAGCGCTTTGGAGATGTTGTTTCTGAAGCATTCTTCTGTTGAGGCTCAAATTCAGCCATGAATTGTCTTCGGCGAAAATGGATACAATAAATTCTATAGAAAAATATGAATCGGCGGTCGAACCAAGTTTTATGCAGAGAAAGAAAATTCTGGAGCGGATATATATGTATGGGAAGAAACACATGCATACATATATAATATATATGTGTAATTGAGATTTCGATGCACATTGTGGCAAATTATGAATTTAATAAGATAAATTTATCATTTCTAACAAGTAACAAGTGGTGATTACTGATTATCCATTATCATTAGAATATTGAAATATTGATTTTTATGGGACACAAATTAAATTAATATGAAACTTAATAAACAGCTTACAGCATAATCCTTTAATTTGATTTCTTCGTTATCTGTTGATATTAAGGAAATTTGATTTTTTTTCAATAATAAATAAATAAATAATGCATGTGGAAAATGGCGATTATACAAAAAATTTAACGAACTGAAGTTTCCACAAAATTATATATGTCATGCTTAATTAATTAATATATACAAATAGAAAATCTCGTATTATCGTTGGGTTAGGAATTCGGATACCAATTGGACACTCGATAAATGAAAACATTGCAAAAATCCGTGTTAAGTTTATTACAATGTCCTTTCCTTTATCCTAGCTCCTTACAAAAGTTTCGTTTTCATTACTTAATTTTGGAAATTGGACCAATCCTAACTTATACTGATACTAGGGACCTAACTGCCTGAGCCAAAATAGGTGGTTTGGTTTTGGTTGTTGGAACCAAAAAATTTTATTTAGTCATCTTTAAAAATATATATATTCATTTTAAGTAAAAAAAAAAAAAATCAATTGAGATATTTACAACGACCAAAATAACATAATCATTGTCCTCTAATTAGCATAAATAAGTTCAAATAATTTAAAAATAGTATTTGAAGAGAAAAAACAACGCGACCATATAATTTGTTGGAGCTTTTTTCATAATTTGAAAAGCTTCTGCTCCATCAGCGGTGTCAACCGATGGAAACGCTAACGCTGCGCCGAAATGATCTCGCTCTAGTTAGATGTTAGAAAGCTCGGAAATATGCGATATTCAGGTCGACGATCAAATTATTTGTGGTTTATATGTATGAAGATCATATAGAAGAGAGAGCCAAGCCAACTAACCTGCAGCTGAAGTAAGCACAAGGAAAGTTAACAGAGATACTTTCATGCACTCCTTCATTTTAAGCTAGCTTTTTACTGGTTGATGTACATTTTGTGATTCAAAGGGATTTGATTTATAGAAGTGGGATGAAAATCCAGACAAAAAAACAAACAAACAATCCTGATTAATCAGTGCAACTTGTAATTACAAGGCGGGGATGATTACAAAGGTTGAAGAAATTCTATGCTGACAAATTTTCCCTTACATTATACTATACTGATTAGAAATTACAGTTCGATTATTTATATATGTTACAGATGGATTAGAATTTATTTAACTGTATAAAACTTCATAGTACAAAGAACTGTGAACTACTGATTAATTATTCAGTATCAATTGAAGTGTATAAAACTTCATAGTACAAAGAAAAATCTTAAAGTTACATCATATACAAAATTTCTATGTGGTGGCAGCCGGCAGGTATTTGTATATTAATATATTGATAAAGATATTGAACAACAAACAAGTTCCATGCAGGANAAGGCTCCAGTAGAATTTTTCTTAGCTCGTGGCTCTTTTCAGCAACACAACCAGAACCAAGTAGAGAAGTAATCCATATTTCATCAGACTTCACTGGTTCGTCGTCATCATTCCTGTGCCAACTCCAAAACGCATGGGTAGAGTTCACTATCTTGAACTCACCATGACCGAAACTTGCTTCGCGGAAGACAGACCACTCGGGCTGGGGATCCAAGTACCTATAAGTTGATTTTCCAAAATTCAAACGCTCAGTAATCAAATTAAGCCTCCATCTCATTCAATAATAATAACTCAAAAAAGATGTGGCAAATGATGGGGTAAAATAACTTAATTCAAGGATTCTACAATGTAATCTAGGAACAAGAATAGTAATCTCTATTGGACTTGCCAGACAGAGTAATGATCGTTAAGTATGAGTGAAGGCGTTCATTAATAGATCTAGGCCATCAAATTTTCCTTTTCCATCATCGTTTCCAGTGGAAGGAGGTGGCGGGGGAATATGAGTCAAGTTGTAACCCAAAAATGGAACATCATGTAAAAAACACAGAAGAATGTAAGGTAAACGTTCCACCTAAATAATTGGCTAAATTAACAGATTTTTTATCGATACTCAACATAATTCTTCCTTGTTAAAAACCAACTTACTTGTGAGCTAAACCTTCACCATTTCCGCCATCACCAATTGTAATGTGAACAGCTCCACAGGGATCCACTTTACCATTGTACACACGCCTCTGTTAACAACAAAAATTAAGTCTTCAACTGCTCAAAGATAATTAAGATGATAAAAGCAATAGGTTGAAATCATACCGAGCGCTCATAAGCATGCACATGGCCAGCAAAAATAATGTCCACACTAGCAGCATGAAGCAAGGGCTCCATCGCTGCCATCATGTCATCACCTTCACCTTGATGAGCCTCATTACTGTTATACCATGGCGCATGAAACAACACAAGTAGCCAGGGTGTACTTTCACGGTCCACCGTTGAAAGATCAGTCTGCAAAAATTTTAAGGTAGAAAAGGATATAAAGATCAAAAAACACAGTTTATAAAATAATGCTTCATCGGTAGCCTAATTATTGCCCCATTTGTAACCGTATAAGCTCATTAACTGTTTCAAGATAAATAAAGAGATTTATTTCCCCTGATACTAACGCTTTATGAGAAAGTTCCTTAAGACAACTCCATCCGTAACTGTTATATCTACATGCAAGTTCATGTGATACGTATATGCTGGTAAATGCAATTCCTAGGTATACATCAATAAATGAAGCATCTAATGTCGCTGCGTTAAACGGACCTTCAGCCAACTATATTGAACGGAGTACTGATCATAATCAGTGTACGAACCAAGCATTATGACATGAACTCCGGCCACGTCAAACGAATAATAGAGATTCGAACTGGACCCACTCTCTTCATACGGCATCTTCCATCTTGAGTTATAGGATTTGAAGCTGTCTATGAAGAATGGTATGTTCTCCTTCTCATGGTTCCCTTGGGTCACCATCCACGGTCTTGCACTAGCGAGTGGCTGCACTAGTTCCCCAAACGTGTCCCACCTATGTTGTATATAATCCGCATAGGAAAGGTCTCCAGGAAGCATATGTACATCATATCTGCACTGGTCTATGTGTTCCAAAGTCGACTTAGTCCATCCAGTCTGACCTAAATCACCTGCCACAGCAAATGTAACAGGAAATTGAGAGGGTGGAGTTTTGAGTTGGAACTCAGTGCCCTCCCCACCACACCTATAGAAATACAACGTGCCATATTCCAGGGGACCAATCACCGTATGGTGAATCTTTCCAGATCTATATAGTATATAACTATAACTAGTACTCTCTCCTTCAGCTTTAAAACTGTAATTTTGGGATGATGTTCCATATTCAACAATTGAAGGAGCATTTTTGTCGCTAGTTATCCATGATATCCGCATGTGTTTGTCTCCGGCCAAGGAGATGTGAACCTGCCGTTGAAACCAATACACAGTCACAGTGACAGAATCGGTCAATCTTGACAAAAAACAGAGTGCAGATTATATTTGGATTGGGCAACTTTTCAAAATTTTCTTTACTTCTCAGGAAAGATAATAGTAATCAGATCAAGTGTAATAAATTTAACCATAAAGTCAATTATAGCAGACCAATAGCAGTTCCAACTTCCAACATCCGACATATTAGCAAAAAGCACCTACAGCTCCGAATTCAATGTATTTTCCTTAAAAACCGCATCCATTAATTTTTCCTGTTTTTTTCAAATAAATACTCTAAAGACACAAAGAATTTAACTTCAAAACCTAAATCTGGCAAAGCCGAACACCCTAGAAATAGTGAAATACAATCAAGCCACTCTCTTTCCTGATCAAGTAAATACCGACAAACTACCATTAAAAGGAAAATGAAAAGAATTTCACCTGTTGAGGATGAGAAGAGGGCCTCGAATTCCACGGGAAGTGAATCATTTTGCGAGGCGGCGGTCGAACGTACTCCGCCGCGGCGCCGATTGTCAGCACGACCAGAATCAAGACAACCAATTTAAAATCCATGGCTTCGCGAAGTTTACATGAACGAGAATTAACGTGAATTGTTTGCTTTATGTTGTTATCTTGATTTTGATGTTCGAATGTGGAAAGTGGAGTCAGAGGGACAACACATGATTTTGCCTGTATATTTATAATTGGACCATTTTGTCTGAACCACCCCGCCATCTTCGGCCTCAATCTGGCAATATTTCAATAAATACTTTTTTAAGGCAATATTTTAATAATTTGATACTCATTTAAAGGGATGCATCAATTTTTTTTTAATTAATTGTCGAACAGAATTGAATCACATTGTTTTTCTTTTGTCAAAAAGTCGAGACAGTTTCACGGGTCATATTTTGTGATAAATAGCTCTTATTTTGGTCATTTATGAAAAAATATTACTTTTTATGCTAAAAGTATTACTTTTTATTGTGAATATCGGTAGAGTTGACCCGTCTCACAGATAAAGATTCATGAGACCGTCTCACAAGATACCTACTCTTTTTTTTATGATATGAGTTATATTTTATATTTAAAAAAAACTATGTTGTTTTTATTTTCGAATCAATTTGAATATATGTTCTATTATCTTATCATTATAGTTGATCATTCACCAAAAAATAGCAAACCAATCTAAACCTCCCCAAAACCGTTCAAAGCTGCAAATCTAATTTCACACGTAAAACCGCAATTTTTTGTAAAAAAAAAAAACTAACAATCGCATATGAAAATTTGGTTTGAATTTTTTGAAGAAAAAAATGGCACACCGTGATCAACCCTACATCATTATGTTTTGATTATTAGTTTACCATCAAATTTTATGTAATAAGTATAATTATATTAATTTTCATATTTACTTAGGCCTTAGATTATAATTTACACGTAATCTTAGTGTGTGTGTGTGTGTGTGTGTGTAATACCCAAGATTTTTTATACTGTATTATAATTTCTGCATAATTACATCTCGGGTGCAATGTTAACTGCACGAGATGTTTATTTCCTAACATTTATGCGTATTAATTTTATTATTTATGTTTTGTAACAAATTTCAATTAAAAATTATTATCTGTTTCATAATTATAAAATATTATTTATAGATCGTTAAATTTATAAGAAACCTAAGTCAAATACTTTGAAAAAACAAAAATATATTCCACACTGGCAATATATAATATTTATGTGTTGTATTATATACATGCAATGCTCTCCTAGTTCCCATTAAAGTTAAATGATACTTAAACTTTCTTGATTAATTTGGTCCAAATAAAAGATTCTACTAAAAAAAATAGTAAAGATTAGACATATGGAGAAGTATTGTTTGATAATAATTATAAGATTAAATTATGAAAAATCAAAGAATATAAAATATAATATATGCTTTAAAAAATACAAACATAAATACATAATAAGAGTTTATATTTACACTTCATTTTATGTTATATACATTTCACTTCATGCGTAAATTATGTTTCAGATTTATTCACAAATGAAGTACAAATAATAAGAAATGAAACGTAAATATCAACTCCCATACATATATCCTGTAAAAAATACCGATAGGTTCTAAACTCACTTGTAACAATTTTAAAAAAAAAATGACTTAATACCGTGTATGATTAAATTTCTTAGGATGAAAGTGGTTCCCAGAATTGAATGCAAATGTAACCTATGTTTTCAAGAAATTGTGAAGACAACGTGATGGCTAGAATCTCAGGCCACACGCAAGCAATTATGCAAATGGCTTTAAGTCAAAACAACTCGTAGAATGAATGAAAAAAGGGTGTCTTGTATAATTTGATTGAAGAAGTATCGTGCGGTAGATAGAAGATTGTATAGAGTTCTCATTAACCACAAATACATGCCTGAGCAAATTTTCCTAAATGGACAAGGCTTATTTCTTCTTAGGAGCACTTTTTTTCTTTGCAGCAGTTTTCTTCTTCGCAGCTGCTTTCTTCTTCGTATTTTTTAACCCCATTCCACTTTCCTGTCAGCACAATCAACATGCATGTTTAATTTGTGAATTGGAACTGAATTCTTGTTCTTTGTGTCTCACCGTAACAATCCAGTTTGTCATAAACATGACGTTTTCAACGTGCAGAAATTTGTTGCAACCTAGTGAGATATGGTAAATGGTGATGAATGATGACTAGCAGAAACATTGTAAATTTATAAAGGTTTTACTCCTTGAAATTTAATGGACACTAGACATATAGGAGAACGTTGCAATATCATTAATAAACACATTTGAAATATACTTGTATGTATCTTCTAAAAGTACCTTCCTGTAGCCCCTGTAAGCACTTTGACCACTCAACTGCTGCCCATTTCTGCTAACGTAAACCTGAAAATCATTTGGCAGTTTGATTAATACTGTAAATCAAAATTCAAATATATGTAAGATATTAATCAGAAACTGGAGTATGTGTGTGCAGACGTGCAGGGCTGGTCAAGAGAAGATATCAGCTTCACTGGCAAGGTTACCTTGATTAAAATTAAATATATATTTTCGACCACATCTTGGCATCAAGATTGAGTGTGAAATGTTTAGATATCGTTAGATTTCTTCTTTGCTTCTTATAATTGACAAAAAACTGAGAAAACGATGGCCGAAATATACTGAGGACATATATGGCTGAACCCTACGATAACAATGTCTTCCACTACTATATCAGTCTTGATACAGAATCCATCAATTGCTAAAAAATTAATTTAATAAAAGAAAAAAAATTGGCTTGAATATTTAATGGAGCACAACAAAGACACTGGCATCTTAGCCATTCTTTACTTCCGAACAAGAAACAACAAAGAGAATAAGTTAGAGAAATGTGTACTAAAGTAGTAAAGTTAGACATTGAGATATATCTATGACCTCATCCACATTTTGTTGTGCAACTGGATAATAGACAAAAATGAAACAAAAAGTTTGAAAAGAGAACAAATTGGCATCTATATACGAAGTTGCACTTACTCTTTGGCCACTTGAGTTGGTGTACCAGTGACCACTAGATTTATTGGCAGCTGAATGCACCTTTCTCTTGCCAGCCTTTTTAGGAATTCCACAACCTTTTGGATTCACCCAGTTCTCAGAATCTTCAGGCATGATGGCATTCGATTTTGAAACATTTCTCTTGGTCCTCGTGGAGCTAGTCTCATATGTTATCTTCGAATTTTCTTCATGGCAGAATTGGTGCCTATGAACATATATGCAGATTCACATAAAAAAAAAACATGTATAGCATAAGAAGGAAAAATAACAGTTGAATCGCAAAAAATTCTGAAATAGCAATACATGTAATCAATAACTGATGCCTTCTGCTGCTTATGTTCCTGATTTTTTGCTGTTCCCAAGGGGAAGAAGTTGGGCAACCGATCACGAACCAGTTTCTGAATACTTGAATTGTCATGAAAAAAGTAGAGATGAGCTGGAGGAACAGAACCCACATCCCATTTCTTCTCATTTTTAGAGTCCTCGCCGTTAATTACCACTTCATTGTCAGATTTCCCGGATCTGAAAAATTTATCACAGACCTCATCAAAAGCAGGTGTAGGGATGCGAAAACTCTTCTCCTTGCAGAAATCTTTCCACAAATCAGTTTCGTGATTGCCATCTGATTATTTCCTTGAATATGAAGTTGAACAACCGACTTTACAAACATTTTCCTCATTAGATGAGTCGTCAGAATCAGAACTAGAATCGATCAGCTGGAATCTTCGGAGAGGACTGACAGATGTCGAAGCACCTAAAACCTCTTTCCTCCTGGTTGATTTCCAGAGACTACCAGATTGTGTAGTCAAAACTTGCCGACCATGTAGTGAGGGCTTCGAGCTGCTACATATAGAATGACTAGGAGGATTTCCAGCTAAATAAAACAAAGATGAGGATTATGAGGAAATGAAAGGTAAGGGCGACCACAGAGTCTCAAGCCACTACAATGAAACTACTATCAAAGAATAATGTGAGACAGCCAAGACAGTCACAACAGGCATATGGTATTTTGATGCCAAGGGAATTGCAACTGCACTAAGGTAATTGCTAGGGTAAATAACTCTAAAAAAATTACAACGATGGAACATGGGTCTTGAGGGTAAATAACTGCAATTAGCACACTGATGTATCAAGCAATAACCGAAATTGATGTTCCATAAAATCACTAAAGAATTATGCGCCAACTCCTGCCTTCAGCTTAGTTAAACCAGTTACCTTGATTTTCAGATAAAATTTGATTTGCAGCACTTTGTATAACTCAGAATAAAACTATTTTAACTGAAGTATTTTGATGACCTAGCATGATTCTATGTTAATTCTAAAAGCAATCGTGGAATTAGTTGATAAGTTTGAAAGGTTGTTTCATTGAACAGGTATCTTCACTTATCTCTAACATGACTGCATTCGACAAATTCACTTCATCTATTCTCATTGTTTTCTTTAACTCAGATGATACTCACACAATAGCTACAATGCCAAATTTTCGAATGATGCCATTCCAATTCGAAGAATGCGTAACATGTAGATTCTACTGGCAAGACACCAATTTCTGCAATTCAATGTTCAGAACATTAAAATATTTTGCAGCTACAACAAAACCAAAAAGAAAACACTATCGGTTAGCTCCATAAGTCTGAAGCCACGTTTTTCCCATCTTGCACTCGGACAGCAAAATATCAAAAGTCGTTCTGAAAAACGTAACACTTGCATTTTATATATGCCGTGACAATTCTTCCAAATTTTTTAAAGGACTCCAAGCAAGAACATTTACAGTCACATCCAAGTCTATTTAAGCTAAAACACTAGCATAAACAAATATATATCCAATTTCAGAAGTGGGTTCATCTATGGATGCCTGAAGAAGTACAGCATTCAAAAGAAACCCATATTTGATAGAGGCAAAAGAATGAAACTTTACCTCTAGGGCAATCTTCCTCGGAAGAGAAACCCTCGATATCATCATCCACATCGTATCTTCCCCGCGCATCATTGGCTTCTCCATTTCGGGCCACGGATTTGAGCTGTACAGTGGGCCCCTTTCGAAGCCTTTTGAGCACCCGAGTTGGGTTAGAAACCTGTTGGAGAGAAATCCTCATTGGGGATTCAAAATCTTCATCTTCGCTTATTTCAATCGTCCTAAAACCTGCAGCGGTTGAACTTAGAGGCCGTTCAGCTGGCTGGGTTGAAAAGTTGGAAGGCGGTTCCGATTCCATGTCCAAATCAAGCCCTAGAGAGAACGAAGGAGGCAACAAATCGAAATCCACCATGGGAAGAAAGGTAGTTGTTGAAGGGTAAAGGCTAGAAAGGAGGGATACTGGGAGAATATCATCAACTCGATGGAATTGAAAATGGTCCCGCGCTTAGTGCTGGACTGCTGGGTCGCGCGACCTCCGCTTTCGGCCTTTTATCCTTTATTGTATTATTACTTAAATAATTAAATTAACTTCTTTGTAAATTCACAATCGCAATTGCCTGTCGGGCTTGGTATAGGTCCAACCCAAATTCAGAATAGGTCCAAATTACTTATGTATCTTGCAATTTGGCCCAATAATTTTGAGCCCAAAAAAATATCATTGCCTGGTCCAAAAGATATAGAAACAATTAAAAGAGAAACCAATGATAAAATAAACATTAAAAAATTAATTTTATAAAAATAAATAAATCGTTATTCCCAACGGAAAACAATTGGCATGTGGGGGCAAACGAAGGAGTAAATGCAATTGATTACTACATGGGAACTTAATTGCAAATACGGAATCATCGGTAAGATGTAATAATTCATGCGGAGAAAGGACTAAATAAATTAATTATATTTCCTTAAAGAATCATGTAATGACAATATATTTCAAATTTCAAATTCGAACTTTATTTTTAATTAAATGGGCACAAAATGTTATTTTTAAATCTTTAAATATTGTTACTAATGGGGGGTTGCAAGGTTACTTTTTGAAATGTTTATATATTTATTTATTCAAATGAAAATAATATCGATCAACATTCCTTCTTAACTTAACTAATCTATTATATTAATATTTGTTGGTATCACGTGCGGCAATTTGAGATAATCATATAATCAATATGAAAATAAAGAATAAGTTGGACACCGAGATTTACGTAGAAAACCTCTAAAAATTATTAGGGTAAAAACCACGTGCAAAATGAAAAGAATTTCATTGTAATATTTTGATATGTACAACCCACTCACTGTGTTTTCAAAGAGAACACACACTCTCTTGATACAGGAGAACAAGCACTTCACAAATATTATAGAACTAATATTTTGTGGTCCGATCCGACACGATAAAAATATCACTTTTTGTGTCCAAAATATTATTTTTCAATGCAGAATTATTGTTTTTTTTTAGTTATTTTATGAAGAAATATAATGTAATATATGTTGATTTGAGTTAAAAGTACGACTTTTATGTCAAAGTTATTATTTTTAATATTATTACATTTGAAAGTTTCATTTTAATGTAATCCTAGAAATTTCAAAAAATTAAGTTAATAAAAAATAAATAATTTATCTGAAAAAGTGGGATATTCATACTCCAAATAGATTATAGTACCTTATCAACCTACCATATGCATATAGTTATGTCCCATAAATATATATAACTATAAAAATATAAATGCTTGGTACTTCATATCTTAGGGAATTGCTGGCAATTGCAATATATATGTTATTAATCAAATAGAAAGAGCTTGTCCCAAAATCAATTTTTTTAAAAAAAATTTGGGTCGTTTAAATATTTATTCATGACATCCATACATATTTATCGTTAAAAATTTACATTTTTTAACTAAAAACAAGTGTTTTTTTTATTGCAAAATGATATTTTAGCAACTAAATATACTTTTAACAAGGTTATTTGCCTGGAAATCCCATAATTCTACCAAGTACTTACCATCCCATTCGTTGAATTGAATTGACTGAATAAAGTATTTATCCATAATGAAATTGATTTTTTCAATAAATTAAAATCATGATTACTATATTATTGATTAAAAAATATGCAAAACTTGGTTTGTAATTTTCAACCAGTTTATAGATTTCTGGAATTAAAAATCAAAATTGAGTATGGAATCTTGCCTGATGAGAAATGGGCAGATTGGAGAAGATGGTGAAGGTTGAGATTAGATGAAACTGTGGCTTTCACATTAGCATACCAAAAGTAATGTATTTGTAAAGTAAAAACTTGTGTGAGACGGTTTCACGGGTCGTATTTTGTGAGACAGATCTCTTATTTGGGTAATCCATGAAAAAGTATTATTTTTTATGCTAAGAATATTATTTTTTATTGTGAATATCGATAGGGTTGACCCGTCTCGCAGATAAAGATTCGTGAGACTGTCTCACAAGAGACCTACTCTCTTTTGTAAACCCTCTTGATTTATAAACAATAAGAAATATATTATATATAAAATTTGAATCATAATAGAGATAAAATAGTGTATTGATTTAATTTTAAAATCTCCAAAATACAACTCTTTCTTTTTCTTTTAATTTTAATGAGAAACTAAATTTTACGTAAAAATAAAAAATAAAACCTATTAAAAATAAATTTTTTTTTATAACAATTTTCAATTTTGTTGTGAAAAAGTAAAAATTTACGGTAAAAAAGTAAAAATCTCAAACTCTCAAAATTATCACACTACACACTTTATAATATTTTTCTCTCAACTCAATTGTGATTTTCTTCACAAATGAGAGATCTATTTATAGAAAATTTTTACAAATAATCCAAAAATAAAATACATCATTACCTACATCATCACACACTAATTTTCAATATTCAACACCTAATTTTACCTAATTTTCAACATTCAACATTCACATTTTCAACACAAATATTTAACACATTTTTAAATAATTTTTCAACACTCCCCCTTGTGATGATGATCATAATGATTGTATACATTACGTGTTTTTATACTGCCTCGTTAAAAACCTTACTAGGAAAAACCCATTGGGATAAAAACCATAGTAAGGGAAAAAGAGTGCAGTCACGTAAACTCCCCCTCATGTTGACACGAACAATTCTTCACAAATTTCGTAGATTGCGCATCCCAATATTATATATGTGCTTTCTGAATATTGTCGTAGGAAGTGCCTTTGTGAAGAGATCTGATGAGTTTTCACTTGATTGAATGTGACGAACATCAATACATTTATTCTTCTCAAGCTCCTTGGTGAATGCGAAGAACTTAGGAGGAATATGTTTAGTTCTGTCGCTTTTTATGTATCCTTCTTTCATTTGAGCAACACATGCAGCATTATCTTCATATAGTATCACAGGCTTCTCGTCGAATGATAATCCGCATGAGATTTGGATATGTTGAGTCATTGATTTTAACCACACACATTCACGGCTTGCTTCATGTAGTGCAATAATCTCGGCATGATTTGATGAAGTTGTTACAAGTGTTTGTTTCTGTGAACGCCAAGAAATTGCAGTGCCTCCACGAGTAAATACATATCCAGTTTGAGAACGTGCTTTGTGTGGATCAGATAAGTATCCAGCATCGGCATAACCAATTATACTTGGATTAGCATCTTTTGAATACAAAAGTCCCAAGTCTGTCGTTCCTCGTAGATAACGGAATATATGTTTAATTCCGTTCCAATGTCTCTTTGTTGGATATGTGCTAAATCTTGCCAATAAATTTACGGCAAAAGATATATCAGGCCTTGTACAATTTGTAAGATACATAAGGGCACCGATAGCACTTAGATATGGTACTTCTGGACCAAGAATATCTTCATCATCTTCACATGGACGGAATGGATCCTTTTCTATGTTTAATGATCTAACAACCATTGGAGTACTTAAAGGATTTGATTTGTCCATATTAAAACGTTTAAGGATCTTTTCTGTATAATTTGTCTGGTGAACAAATATTCCACATTCTTTTTGTTCAATTTGTAAACCCAGACAATACTTGGTTTTTCCAAGATCCTTCATTTCAAATTCTTCTTTCAAGTATGACACAACTTCTTGAATTTCCTTATTTGTTCCAATGATGTTTAAATCATCAACATATACAGCAATAATTACGCATCCGGATGTTGTTTTCTTAATGAAAACACAAGGGCATATTGAATTATTTACATATCCCTTTTTCATCAAGTGATCACTTAGCCTATTATACCACATTCTGCCGGATTGCTTCAACCCATATAATGATCTTAGTAATTTCACAGAATAACATTCTCTGGGTTTTGAACTTTGTGCTTCAGGCATCTTAAATCCTTCAGGGATTTTCATATATATATTACTATCAAGTGATCCATATAAGTAGGCTGTAACAACATCCATAAGACGCATTTCTAAATTTTCAGATACTGCCAAGCTAATCAAATACCGAAACGTAATTGCATCCATCACAGGAGAATACGTTTCTTCATAATCAATTCCAGGCCTTTGAGAAAAACCTTGTGCAACAAGTCGAGCTTTATATCTTACTATTTCATTTTTCTCATTTCGCTTTCGAATAAAAACCCATTTGTATCCAACAGGTTTTACACCTTCAGGTGTAAGGACTATAGGTCCAAAAACATTACGTTTATTTAGCGAATCCAATTCAACCTGGATGGCATCTTTCCATTTTATCCAATCCTGCCGATTTTTACATTCACCAAAAGATTTTGGTTCATGATCTTCATTATCATTTATGATGTCGATTGCCACATTATAAGAAAATATATCATCAATTTCTTCTATATCTTTTCGGTTCCATATTTTTCCAGTATTAATATAATTGATAGAGATTTCATGATTCTCGTCAGTTTGTGGTTCTGACAAAACATTTTCATCATCATGTGTTTCTTCAGGAACATCATTCTCTATTTTGTGATCATTATGTGTTTCTTCAGGAACATCATTCTCTATTTTGTGATCATTGTGTTTCTCTATGAATTTTCTTTTTCGAGGATTTTTATCCTTGGAACCAACTGGCCTTCCACGCTTCAGGCGTTTAATGACATCATGACTATCTTCAATTTGTTTCTTCGGAATTTCAATTCGAGCAGGGGCATTTGCAGCATGTATATATGATTTAGTTACCCCTTTTGTGTCTGCAAATGCATCTGGTATTTGATTTGCTATTCTTTGCAAGTGCACAATTTGCTGTACATCTTTTTCACATTGTTTTGTTCTTGGATCCAGATGTAACAATGATGATACATACCATGTAATTTCTTTTTCGGTATGTTTCTGTTCTCCCCCTAACATTGGGAAGATTTCCTCATTAAAATGACAATCAGCAAAACGTGCTGTGAACACGTCGCCTGTCTGTGGTTCAAGATATCGAATGATCGATGGACTATCATAACCAATATAAATTCCAATCTTTCTTTGAGGTCCCATTTTCTTTCGTTGAGGTGGTGCAATAGGCACATACACCATACATCCAAAAATTCTCAGATGAGAAATGTCTGGTTCTTTACCAAATGCAAGCTGCAATGGGGAGTATTTATGATATGCACTTGGTCTGATGCGAATTAATGAAGCAGCATGTAAAATTGCATGTCCCCATATAGAAATAGGGAGCTTTGTTTTCATAATCATTGGTCTAGCAATCATTTGCAGACGTTTAATCAATGATTCAGCCAATCCATTTTGAGTATGTACATGAGCAACAGGATGCTCAACAATGATTCCCATAGACATACAATAATCATTGAAAGTCTGGGAAGTAAATTCACCAGCATTATCAAGTCTAATTTTCTTGATTGTATAATCGGGAAATTGATTCCTCAATTTTATTATTTGAGCAAGTAATCTTGCAAATGCAACATTTCGAGTTGACAATAAACATACATGTGACCATCTGCTGGAGGCATCAATCAATACCATAAAGTATCTGAATGGTCCACATGGTGGATGGATTGGTCCACAAATATCACCCTGAATACGTTCAAGAAACATTGGTGATTCAGTTTGGATTTTGGCTGGTGATGGTCTTATAATAAGTTTTCCAAGAGAACATGCTTTACATTGAAACTTATTATTCTGAAAGATCTTCTGGTCTTTCAATGGATGACCATGTGTATTTTCTATAATTCTTCGCATCATTGTTGAACCAGGATGTCCTAATCGATCATGCCAATTGGTTAATATTGAAGAATTATCAATTACCATGTTTGATTCAATGGGACGTATATGTGTATAATGCAATCCAGTAGGGAGCATTGGTAGTTTTTCAATCACATATTTCTTTCCTGATTTATATGTGGTAAGACACATATATTTCTCATTCCCTTCATTCATTGTTTGAGTATCATACCCATGGGAATATATATCATTAAAACTCAACAAATTTCTTTTCGATTGTGGTGAATATAAAGCATCATTGATCAAAAATTTTGTACCATTAGGTAACAAAAATTGTGCTTTACCACATCCTTTAATCAAGTCTACAGGACCTGATATTGTATTCACCGTTGTTTTTGTTGGTTTTAGTTCCAAGAAATATCTTTTATCTCGGAGGATAGTGTGCGTTGTACCACTATCAGGTATGCAAACTTCAGCTTGGTTCGTAGCATTTTCCATATTTGAACTTCAAAAAAATATGCAATGAAATAAAATTATTGACAATAAAATACAATACAATATAACACACTATAAAACATTATCATACGAATACATAAAAAATAAAATATTTTACATATTTATTCCACCATCAAATTGATCATTATCTGAGAAATCAATCAGAAAATCTCCAGCATCAAAATGAGTTGAACCACTCAAAGGTTCACTGTGTTCAGTAAAGTTGGTCTCCTTTTCTTTCCCCTTTATTGATTCTTTATAAAGTTTACAAAGGTGCTCAGGGGCTCGACAAATACGGGACCAATGTCCTGGAGTACCACATCTGAAACAAGAACTTTCAAATCTTTTTGAGTGATTCTCATTAACACTCATATTCTCTTGATGCCTTTTCGGTGGGTGGTTTGGGACGTTCTTTTGAGATGAGTTATAGAAATAACTATCTCGATTATTTTCAAAACCACGGCCGCGTCCACGACCACGACCACTTCCACGTCCACGTCCACGTCCACGACCACGACCACGACCTCGATTTTGTCCTCGACCAAAATCTTGTCTGTAACTTTGATTTTGGTTTCCAGGTTTAAATTCATTTTTGCTTACAGCATTTACTTCTGGAAATGCTGTTGATCCAGTGGGTCGGGACTGATGATTTCTCATTAATAGCTCGTTGTTCTTTTCCGCCACAAGAAGACAGGCGATGAGTTCAGAATATCTCGCAAATCCACGCACTCTATATTGTTGCTGTAGTGTTATATTTGATGCGTGAAACGTGGAAAATGTTTTTTCAAGCATTTCCGATTCTGTAACCTCATGTCCACAAAATTTTAACTGCGAGATTATTCTATACATCGCTGAATTGTAATCACTGACTTTTTTAAAGTCTTGGAATCTTAACATATTCCATTCATCACGGGCGGTCGGAAGTATAACTTCCCTTATATGTTCAAATCTCTCTTTTAATCCTTTCCACAGAGCCATGGGATCTTTTTCGATGAGATATTCACATTTTAAACCTTCATCAAGGTGTCGTCGTAAAAATATTATAGCTTTTGCTTTTTCTTGTGATGAAGATATACCATTTTCTTTAATGGTCTCGCTTAGACCCAATGACTCAAGATGCATTTCTACATCAAGAGTCCATGGCATATAGTTTTTCCCAGTAATATCAAGAGCGATGAATTCGAGCTTTGCCAAGTTTGCCATGGTGGTACTAAAAATTACGATGCATTTTATTAGTTAATGAATATTGCAATACAAAGTAATGGATAAACAACAAGTACAAGTATTCGTAAAAATAAAGAAAACACACGAGGAGGATATTCTCCGATAAATACAAGACTGGTGAGTATGATAACCAAAATAATTAAAAATAACCTCGTGAAAGCCATCTTCTTTTTTTCTTCGAAAATTTGATGAAGAATAATTTTTAGAGAAGAAGAGAAAGTTGGAGTGATTGAATGTATTTGTGAGATTGTATTTATAGAGCAAAAACTAGCCGTTTTGTTACCGTTTATTACCGTTGGTGTATAAGAAAATAAATGTATGTATTTGTATAATTTTATGGTAATAATATGGTGTATATAATATTAGTCATATTTAAATAATTATGTATATCATATCACATTATTATAATTAGGTGTCATAAGTTATTTTGTTTAAAAACCTTATAGGCTTTTATACTTGTCGTATCCCTTACCGGGAGTGTGGGATGTCGTCTTAACATCCTCCCACGATTTATAACAAGTTTTTGAAAAAATTATTTTTATTATTTCTAACAATAACATTATATTATATATTACATATATAAACAATAAATAAATAACAGTAAAATAAATATTATTATTTTTGTTACCTTTTTCTTCTGTTCGGAACTTGGAAAAATATGGAGGACTTTTAGAACTTCGTGCTGATAATAGTAATGTAATAAATTCCATTTACATCCTATATTTCGTTGGAGACAATACTGTCAGAAGTCTACACTGAAATTTTACCTCCCAAGCTCCCGACTCTACCCCATTGCCTGGGAAGGTGGAATGGCGGAGGAAAAGCAGCGAAAACAATGAAGATAACCTTCGATGAATCCAGCGGCCGAGAAATGCAGTTTCCCAGAGTTTCACTGGACTCCCCACATCCATCTGATCTCTCCCACAAGTCCACTTCTACTCGCAAGTGCGCCCGACGGAGAATCAAGAACTCCGGTGTCGGTGTGTTGTTGAAAAGGGGAGTTAGCACCCCGTCTGCTAAACGGGGCAGTCACCAAGAAACCCCTATGGGAAGATGGAAGTTTGATGCAATTGATGACGAGAATAATTCGGTGGTGGAGGATAAATCGTCTCTAGATGCTGGCCCGAGAAGTTTCCAGAATGTTGGGGCCGCCATGCCGGCGAGTAAACTAGCCACGGGACTTTGGAGGCTGCATTTTCCGGAGTTTCCGAGTCATGGTGGCCACAATTTGAGAGTTCATGTATTCGGTTTTAGGAGTTTCTTTACTCCAATTCATTCATAAGTTCTGATTTAAGAGTCTGAAAAATTCGGCTTTTTAACTTCTTATTTTCCCATTTGAATTTGGTTTACAGTTGATTTTCTTGAACTGTCCCTGCAATTATATTCGTACATGTTGAAAGACCTATCTACATGAGTTTGTATGATGAAAATGGGAGATTTTTAATAGCCTCGATTCTTACCTGCAGCCAACAGGTGGCGGTGTCCATCACGTGGACGCAGTGCATCGTCCTCGCAGCAAGGATTTGGTACGCAGTCAGCATTCTAGTTCTGGTTCTGCTCTTAGAAAGGTCCTTCCTAATCCCATTTTATCAGATGCTTGCTTTCGTTTATTCTAATTTGTGTTTTTCATAGTCTTGTATTTGTTTCAACTATAGTTTCAATAAAGATAGATATGGAAATGTTTTTAGGATCCATCATCCAGTTTTGATTATAGTCTACATGAGTTGCAATGCAAGATTCATTGTGTACTGCCTTGATGCTTTGAGAGAACTTGTCTTCTGTTTTTATGAATTTAGAAATATGGTTCTAGCAGTTTGGAATGTCGTCTCAATTTCCCAACTCTCCAACCGAGGGAGTAACAAAGTGGGATCTTGTTGGTTTGAAAAGTTCCAAAGAGTTGAAGCGGGTATGTGGCCAACCAAAGCGCATTGAACAATGGGAAACTTCTGGATCGATGATATCTGCCCTTGAGAGAGAACTTGAGCATGCTAGAGCCAGAATCAGCGAGCGTGAAACTGAGCGTCGATATTCTAAAAAGAAACTCGAGCAGTTCTTGCTGAAACTCAGTGAGGAAAAGGCTGCTTGGTGGAGTAGAGAACACGAAAAAATCCGTGCAATTTTACTTGATATGAAGGTTGAATTAAGCAATGAAAAGAAAACCAGGCAGCGGCTTGAGATGGTCAATTCCAAGTTGGTAAATCAGTTATCTGAAGCTAAGTTATCTGCAAAGCGCTATATGCGAGAAAGTGAAAAGGAGAGGAAGGCGAGGGAACTGATCGAGGAGGTCTGTGATGAGCTTGCTAAAGAAATAGGAGATGACAGGGATGAAGTGGAAGCAGCAAAGAGAGAATCGATGAAAGTTCAAGAGGATGTGGAAGAAGAGAGAAAGATGTTGCGGATATCTGAGGTTTGGCGTGAGGAACGAGTGCAAATGAAGCTGGTCGATGCAAAGGTTATGCTCGAAGAGAAGTACGCACAAATGAACAAGCTAGTAGCCGATCTTCAGACCCTTCTGAATTTGAGAAGTACAATTTTTGATATGGGGGAAATAAAAAAAGCAGAATTGCTCTTCCAGGCTGCTGGCTCTGTCAAGATACAAGATGTCAGGGAATTAAGGTACGAGCCCCCAAGTTCTGATGAGATCTTCTGTGTCTTTGAAGATAATTTTGGAGAATCCAAAAAGATGGAGGCTGAGCCATGTCTTGGATACGGTCCTTGCCATGACTCCCAGATTCAAACAGTGAGTCCTGGAGTGGGAATTCTTGTTAAAGATGATGCTCGCGCACTTTCCAACGTGTTTATGAGTCAAAGTGGTGAGCTAGAAGAAGATACCAGTGAGTGGGAAACTGCGAGCCATGTTGAGGATCAGGGCTCAAGCATTTTCAAGCCAGAAATATTTCAAGAAGAGGAGAGGAGACACCAATCATGGACTTCGGTGAAGTTGCTCGGGTGCCAACACGAAATTCGAAAAAGGCCTCGAAAAGAAAATTGGTAAAGAACTTGAAAAGTAAGTTGGTCATCCTTCACATAATTAATATATCCCTTCACACCTGACACGACCTTAGAATTCTAATGTACAATTGATTCGAGCATACAAGATACTAGTGTTACAAGGTGTTCAAGAAGACAGATTTCTAATTTGAGGCACGGATACGTGAAGTGTTCTAGATGGTGTCCCTTCGCTGTTTTAAATTGAAAAAACTTTTCTTTGGATTTTTTAGACATTTGAAATGATAAACTCGATGTTTTGTGTGTGTGTCATTTCAGATGAAACATAAAAACTCATCACATCTCATGGATCAATTTTGTTAAATATTACTTTCATTTCAAATAGATATCGAATCAAACCGTAATTTCGTCTAATGAAACCTACTCATGGGTAGGTTGTCACCCTCTCGAATTCAGGTCTAAAAAATTATTGCATGATAATAAAGCTATGACTTGGCCACAAATTTTGTGGTTGCAATACGTGCATATCGACTACTGGTATTTATTGATTTTTTTAATTAAATGAAAGTTCATTTTGAAAAAGTAAATAAATTAGGCATCGATCTGCACAGAAACTTAACTTTGGAGTAAAAGAAATCTATAGCTAAAAGGTCGAAAGCCAAAAATACAGCTCGTTTGCTTATAGAAGAGAAAGAGAGAGACAAGAAATGACAAATAGTAAAGATACTATCAACAAAATCCACGATACAACCCACGTCAAAATAGTTGCGAGTACAACAGTTGCACCATATGTATCTATTTGCTGCTCTCATGATATTTTCTTTAAGCTGGAAAATTTTCAAACTATCTCATCCAACATATCCCATCAGACGTCTTTTCTGCATATCGGACAACTCCCTTGTCGAGTAAGCCATTCATCTATGCAATGAGGGTGGAAGAAATGCCTACAGCTTGGCAGAACTCTTGCATATTCCCCATCCTTCAAATCCTAGAATGAGATGCGATAAATGATATTCGCGAACATTATATAAGACGATGAATTGACGAAGATGGACTTCATAAGTCCAGCAGTTCATTTTTTCACATCATCGTGCATGGGGCGTTATACGGTTCTTGGTTATTGAATATTGAGGCTAACGACTATTGTTAGCCTTAAAAAACCTACGACAGAGTTTGAACATGAAGGAGAAGTACTAAGCTCAAGTTGAAACTTAACTTTAGGTTTATCTCACTACTTTATCCTTCTTAAGTTCTGTAAAATGAATATTGTTGTAAATAAACCAAAAACCAAGTGGAGCATTTATTTGATTATAGTTCAGTTGATATTTTTTTTAACTTTGCTCATGGTGGACGAGACTCAATTCAATAGACAGCTAACCTGTAAGCAAATTGCACAACTAGTCTCTGAAAAAGACGTAGTCATCTCTATGGCATAGAATTTGTAGATCGGTAACTTCTTGATTGTATCTTGAGCCAATCCTCTTATTGTATTGACCTCAAAAATGTCTGATATTTCTCTCAGACCCGTCTCCATGGTACTAATCTGAAATAAAGAAGGTTTCATATTAATTATTGTACAAGTTGTTAGTTTGGCATTGAGCTTACAAAAAAAAAAAATGAACGAAAAAATCACTTTGACAGATGAGAGATGTAGCATATCAAATAATCACTTGCCTGCCATTGATAAGCTTTTAGCACAGCAGGACTCACCCATTCCATAAATATCTTCCCGTTTACCAGACTACTTAAAAATGCAACCTGAAACACAAGTTTTGAGTTAAAACCAATTGCCTCCATTCGTTGTCCTCAATTCATCAATAGGAAATGATCACTTTGCATTTGACAATCAAAAAACTGAATCTTAAATGGGTTCAGGAAGGAATAAAGCATCCTTTTTTTGTCAGTATCTTGTGCATGGTAACGAAGTAAAACATCCTTTTTGGTCAGTCTTGTGCATGGTAACGAAGTGCCACATTTCAAATTTGCATGCTAATTCAAGTATATGTGCCCGTTGTCGCAAGTGACACCGATGTGCTCTAGCATTGAATTCAGGTGCCAAATTATGGAAGTCTCACCAACTTCAAGTGATAACATAAGTGAGCATGACCTTGTAAACCCACCAAAAAAATTATTTCTAGCAACTGCCCTCACACCAATAGACCCTCATAGTAGAAAGCAATTCAAGTTTTAAGCATGAAAGCGGCTTATTGGCACAACCAACATATTGATAAAAGTGATGGAAAGGAAAACCTCAAAGACAGAGTGAGAGATAAAGACAGCACAGAAAATTGTACAACATTAGATTGTTTACAATAAAAGAGAATATCTTGATACCAGACTTCAATCTATCTAAACTTAAAATCAGGAAGCCCAAGCATATAGCACAAAGGAGCTTCTCTAACGAAGGTTGGATTAGAATCGGCCACCAAAATGTAAGATGAAATAGAAGTTAAACAATGTTAGACGATAAATTTGCAATCAAAATTTCCTTCTCCAGAAATGTGATAGACTTTTGCTTCCATATTGTGACAAAGTAGTTGAATTTTCCTTGAGATCTACAGAAGATTCCTTTCCCCACAATCCATTTTATGAATTAATCGCGGCTTTAGCATCCACTTCCAACCAAATTTTATGATACCTTTATCTCGATAAAGATTTAAGGCCTCTCCATATCGCATTTAGCTCTGCTTCCATATTGGTGGCCCAGTCTAAGCGCTCTTTATAGGGAAAAAATCAATTTATTAACATTGTTCTAAGAACTTCACTGCCCCCCTTCAACCGGGTTCCTTTTGCTACACCCATCCATTCAATTTTAGTCATCCAATCTTGGGCATTTTCCCCAAGATTGACCACATTTTTTGTAGGTTTTGATAACATGAATTTTCAATCCTCTGGCTAAAAACCAATCACCACTCAGCTGCATAAATTTCAATAATCCTACTTCTTTTAGGATAATAAGATATTTTTCCACATTCCAAATAACATTATTTTCTTGGAATTCCATATCCTTATGTTTCTCATTATTCCTCTCGTTCCAAATAAACCAACATATAAGAGTAGGGAGCACTGAACGTACATGATCTTGAAGCGCCAACTGTGAGGAGAATTTATGATACTAAGATTTGCTTTTGACAGAAGTTGAAGAGGGGGTCGGAATTTCTATCAATTGAGTAAATAATGCCAGAATTTCTTCGAATGCTCGTTATTAGGAAAAGATGATCTAGACTTTCTATAGATTGAGAATATTGGTATAGGAAAAGTGTCATGTATTGTGACACAGCTTGTGGAGTTGGCTTGATCTTCAAACTTTTCAGTCAACCAAATGTGCCAAAAGTCTTTCAAATTAAGCAATCTGTCTCTGAAACTTAGCAATATTAGGACTTTCATCATCTATATCAACCACACAAATACGTCTTTTTAATGAGAAATATTACTTATTCCTCCAATTCAAATTTGACAATAAGAAACTACGGCATTGCACCTGACAGTCACGTTACTCTCACTGTCTCACATGAAAGAAATTTCAGCCTTTGTGATTATATAATTTTTAACACAGCCCGTCGATTAAAATACTGCATCAGCCACTGCTTATGCATTAGTCACAGCAACAAGCACATAAGTATTACCTTGGAAAATGGCTCTCCATTGAGTATAATTTCCATCAATTGAACGCCAGTAAAGGCACCTGTCACTGCTCCAACACCCACTCCACGTAAGAAACCAGTTTCAGTAGTCTGACCTTTGAGTGCTCCACTGATTGAACCTACACTGGCTCCGCCTAAACAAAATCCAAATAAAAATAGTGACAAAAAAAAACAACACCGGACACCGGTAACACGGTATATGGAAAATTCAGTTGATCCGAAGTAGCATTTTGAAACAAATAATCCAGAAAGTGGAAAAAAAAAATTAATTCTGAAACGATGACAAGGCAAGAAACATTCATCAAGCATATGGTGTGAATATTGAACCTCATGAAGCTAAGCCATTTCTATCCAGGACACGAAGTAGAAATCACAACCTTACTCTCGAGTGTGTTTACCAGCAAAATCCGCAGGTGAAAACTAATAATACACTCTACATATGGCACCAAAGGAACGTACCCAAAGCACAAATGCAAGTAAGCATCGCCACAGCAAAGTTCTTCACCAGTACAAAGACCAGCCCAGATGCGTAACCACGCAGTTCAGCCGCAACCCACCACAGAATGCGAGAAAACCAACGTCTCACCGCCGAAAAACTGATCGACATGCTTGCAGAAACTTAAGTGACCGCTTGTCTATGTAAGTGGAAATGTAGGTGCAAAATATCGACAAGCAAAAATCTTGAGAAGTCGTAGGATAAGTGTCAGCTTTTATAGAAGGTAGAAGAGCCGAGGAGAAGGAGCAAGATGAACATTTAAAGGAGTGTGGGAGTTGGGGCGTGCTGATTCGATTGAAATATAAGTTTCAATTTGACTTGAATTAATATTATTTGAGACTCTAAATATTCGAACATTTTTTTAAATTGTTGTTCGAAAATAAATATTCGAAAAAATCAAATTTTATTTATTTAATATATAATTATATTATATTAATAAAATATTAAAGCCTAAACAATTTAAGTTCAAAGGTGAGTCGAAAAAATTTCGAATATGTTCGAGTTCGATTCGAATTCGATGAATAAAAATAAAAAAAATGAGAAACCAATTCCATTCATTTACACATCCGATATGGGACCAGGTTCAATCGGCATGAGGAGCAAACTTTTTTCTTCATCATTTATGGCTTACCCCACACCCGGCCCATTTGGGGGTCTCCTTGTCCTTCGCTATCATTTACTTTGTGATAGAATCTATTAAATTTGGACCAAACTCAGTTGAGAAATAATATTGGTAATCCAATTGAGTCGAATATGATAAAAAAATATATATATTCAGTTTCAAATTGATTTGAAAAACTTAAATTTTTTGTTTGAGTTTGATTCAAATTAGAACTTAAGTTCAAGTTCGACACAAAAAATTCGAACATATTCGCAATCTATTTGAATTATTGTTCGAAAATAAATACGGGCAAAGATTCGAAATCTATTTATTTAATTTATATTTATTTATGCCTTTTAAATTATATAAAAATGATTAATTACGCATTTTATGATTCAAATGTGAAAAAAAATTTGTTTTTGGATTTATAAATTTCAAATCCATTGATTTGAAATGTTTTTTCAGTTGTTTATAGTAGTGAGATCAGAAATTCCAAATTCATCATTACATGGATGTTTACAAAATATTTAATATTAATTATGATGTATTTCAAGTTCACCCAATGATAGTGTCATTTGAAATACATTTTAATTTATATTACTAATGTGTAAATAAGTAAGATACTGATATATTGTTTCATTGTAAATAATAAAACTATAATTGAAACTCATTGATTTTAAATTCATCTCCCCAAGTGCACCATGTGACTGTATTTCAATTGAATGATTTAGATTTAAGGAAGTGTTTGAGGGAAAATTTTGAAATAAGTTTTGTGTTATAATGGATCTGAAATTCAACTTAATGACTCAAAAAAATAACTATTTTATATTATAAATTCATTGTCAAGTGTATTTGTCTAAACAAACCAACAAATTTGTTATGATGAATTTGAAATCACAAAAAATTTTACGAGACAATCCACAATTCAAATTTATGATGCAACATTTATGTTTTATTTAAGTCGTCTCTGAAAAATATTACTTTTTATGCAAAAAAAAATTACTTATTATTGAAAAATGAAAAAAATATTGACTCGTCTCATTAATAAAGATCCGTAAAATCATGTCACAAGACATTACTAATTTGGATTTTATCCATCCATTGCCTGACCTATACTAATAAAAGTATGAGAAAATTGTAACCAATAGAAAGACATGGACTTTAATAAATGAAGTAGGTAGTTCAGTGGGTATTAAAGGTAAACGGATAGCAGCGCCAAAGGTCAGCTTTTCTTGGAGCATAGATTTAGTTGACTGAGTGGGCAGCATTGGTTAAAAGTTTATGCTCATTTTTTTAATATTTAGTAGAAATTTTTGTACTTTGACAATTTATTTTCATTTCGTGCTTTCAGTTGTAAGTTTCATTTTCTCCAACAAAATCTTTTAGGTTTATTTAATTTTTATTTCTACATTTTACCGGCCATAATTACAACCTTTTAAGTTTATTTATGTTTTTATTACCGGCAATTTTTAAGTTTATTTATGTTTTATTACCGGCCATAATTACATATGTAGCTACTTTGCAGATATTCATAGGGGTCTGGAGCTGAAAGCAATGACCGCACATGAGCTTATGGTAAAATTAATACTATATAATATATATGTGTTTATTAATAATATATAATATATATGTGTTGTGTAACTTTGCTGGTACGTGTTTATTAGTAATTTTTGTACGTCTCACTATCTTTTTTTCGATTTTTTATTCAACTTATCTCTAATTTATTTAAAAGTTCAAAATATCTTAGTAAATCTTATTTAGTTGATATTCTTTTAAGTATGATATAATAATAAAATAATATATATTTGTTTTGCAAAAAAAAAATATCAAATACAAAAAATATTTAATATGACACTCATTGTGTGTCACAGAACGATAGTAATAATAGTTATTAAATAAATGTT
The DNA here is from genome assembly GCF_012295235.1 of Primulina huaijiensis. Classification (NCBI taxonomy): domain Eukaryota; kingdom Viridiplantae; phylum Streptophyta; class Magnoliopsida; order Lamiales; family Gesneriaceae; genus Primulina; species Primulina huaijiensis. Next base: position 2,958,505 of record NC_133312.1, on the reverse strand, counting down.
TGGTAATTCAGATTCTGTTTTTCTTAATAATTTTATTCAACCGTCTTTATTTTGTTTTTAAAAAAAATATATATTTAACCATCTGTTTTTTATTATAGAATCAAAATACTATTGATTCATTTTATTAAAATCACAATTACAATCCATTATAAAAATATAAATATACTTTATTTCAAATAAAATAATATTTAAAAAGTTTATGGAATGTGTGATTCCTTATTTATATTATTAAGCATAAAAAAATCATATAAAACAGTTCTTTATTTATTTTGATATTTATTTACGCTTTCTTAAACTATAATACACTTTTACAAGCCAATATATATCTAAAATGATAATAATTCGAATTGAAGTTCGGAAAGACTAATGGATAAAATCATCTAAAAAAAACTATCCGAAGTAGGATTTTCTTAACAATTCAACCAAGAAATAAAAAGGTAAAATGTCGACCTTCAATAATTATATATAAGGCATATCAATGTACTTTTTTCCGCAAAACAAACTAAATATCTTTTAATCTCGTGCAAAAACTTGTGTGAAACGGTCTCAAAGACCGTATTTTGTAAGATGGATCTCTTATTTGAGTCATCCATGAAAAAATATTACTTTTTATGCTAAAGGTATGTTTGGTATGAGTGATAAGCAAATGATAGATTGATAAACTCATGTTTGTTTCATTTTTTATGGACCCAATTAATCAAGAAGGTCGTGATAAAAAAACCTATTTGGGTGAAAATACATCTCATTGTTTTGGGAAGATTGCCAATCTAATTCCTAAAATATAACATAAATTACTAATTTAGCCCGGAAAGTATCTACAAGCGAGATCTAGAATTTTAAGAAGAGTGTTTTCTCGGGTACTTGGGCTTTAATTTATTTTGTATTTATTTTTTGTATATTTTGAAATTAAAATTCATGTTTTTTCGGGCACTTAGGCTTTAAAATCGGGTTTTGAAATTGGGTTCAATATTAAAAATGAGATAAAATACAAAATCATATTAATTTTTATTAAAAAAATAAATTGTCAGATAAATACATAATCTATAATTTAAAATTTTATAAAATATTTATTTATTAACAGATGAACACACGGTTTTGAAAACACTGCTACAAATATCATTTATATACCAAATTGTCATAAATGCTAATTTATGGTATTTTTGTCTCAACAACATAAAATGTAAAATTTATCATACTCATTAAAATCTTACCAAACAAAACATGTCTTACCACAACATATTATATATCCTTACTTTGATTTTTGTCATCAATCCAATTATTTATCCTATCCTACACACCAAATACAGCTTAAGAGTATTATTTTTTATTGTGAATATCGATATGATTGACTCGTCTCACAAATAAAGATTCGTGAAACCGTCTCACAAGAGACCTACTCTTAATATCGATATATATTTTTTAGTTTCATGAAATATATGTCACCTTTTCAAGTTAGTAATGAATTGGATTCTACCTTCTCGATCCCGTGGATGGGTTTGGGTCAGGTCCATTGAAACAAGATATCCAATCGATTACAATTTTGAATGATCCACGGCTCGTTCCATCCGTCTAAATCTAGACTCATATCCAGTCTGATCCATAAACAAAATTAACAATTTTATCCGTCACAGCCATCTGTCAAGCATTATGATCATAAAACAATTAATTAAATATAAAAATATATTCAAATAAAGATTATAAAACTTTCATTTTTTGTTATTCTTCCCTTTGCTATATAAGTCTACAACACTTTAACCAATATCAAATGTAACAATTGTATAAAACCAATAATTCATACAAATCACATAACACATTAATCAGTTATCAACAATATGCTATTTACAAAACTTCATAGAGAAAACAATCTCGAAGAGAAGAGGGAATTGATAAAAAAAAAAATATGAATATAAAAAAATTAAACGGGTTGAATAAGTTTAATATCAGCCAACCAATATTTGTCTCGTTACAATAATTGAATATTCATTGTGTGACTCATACCTATTTAATATTAGCCAAATCTGACTCACACGACTCGTGGATGCTCACTGTTAGTTGTCCCACATAGCACGAGCAGGAGTAGAATTATCACTACAAGACCTTTCCTTGGAACTTGCACTAGCACGAGCAATAGTAGAATTAGCACTACAAAACCTTGCCTTCGGTGGTTGTGTTGCACTAGAGGACCGTTCTTTCTGTGAGCATAATGGAGGTCGTGAGACTAAAGTGGATCGTGAATGAAATGGATTGAAGACGGTGATAGACTTCGTGACACTGGAGTTGAAGTTGCCGCTCTCTGACTCCCGGTAGGAGTTATGCCCTAAAAATATTTTGCACAATGAGAGTTAGGAGAGTTGTAAATCCATAATTTACAATATTAATATCTGAGTAGAAACTGTTCTGGGATTCTTGGATGCATTTCTTTCTTCCCCTGCTTTGAATTCTTGATGAGCCCTGAAAAATGAAGACAAAGTCAGCCCGTTATTCGTTACTCAAGCATCAACAAAAATAATCTGATATCTTATAACATCTAGACCTTTCATGCGTAGGATTTGTGCAACTAGATTTATTATGGCATGTTTCCAAGCAATTAGAGCATGTGTGGGTCAAACCTTGTCTTGTAGAAGTCTTTTGTACCTCACCTATTTCCTTTTTCTTTTTCTTCTTAGGCCTTCCAGCTCTTTTCTTCAACTCGGGTGGCCCTATAGGCTCATATTCTGTCTTACAATTATCATCTCCACCTGGTACTGCATGACTCATATAAGAATATGTCCTTAAGTAGGCCTCCTTGTAGTATCGGTGAAAATTTCAGAAATTTGCATCCGATGTTCTCTGATTGCTGCACAAGCATGTGCACGTGGATATCCACATAGTTGAAACCTCCCACATCTGCATTCTTTTTTTGATAAATCAACAACATTTTGTCCATTTGGAGTCTAAATCTAGTACTCCATCGTTCCACAAAAGAAAACAGCACAATTTCTGCTCCTTTGTTCGTTCTCATTCAATCTTTTAACAATGTTAGGACAAATCTCACCCTTGTATTTCTCTATTCCCTCCCTCTTCACCTGAATTCTTGTCATTAATTTGGTTCTAGTCCATTCAAACATTGAGATTATGGGCATATCTCTTGGCTCCAAAATATATCTATTAAAAGATTCAGTCGTGTTATTAACAATAACATGAGAAAATGAAGAAATAAGGAAATGAGACTGGCCCAATGAGTAGGTGGGATTTTTTTCAACAATTCAGCTGCAGTCTCATAATTTGGAGAAGTCTTTCTATCAGCTGCTTCTATTCTTTTCATAGACATAGCAAACTCATTCTTGTTTGTTGTGCTTGCGAGTGCCCACAACATTCCTTTCAATTCTACACCAGTATGCTTTCTTGCAAAATTTTGGTACAAATGACGTACACAAAATCTATGTTCACACTCTGGTGCAAGCTCATTAAGCGCCTCTAACAGCCCCTTTTGTTTGTCACTGATGAATGTCCATCTCCTGAATCCAATGTCCTCCAACAACTTAATGAACCATCTCCAATTATCAAAATTCTCCACTTGCACCACTGCTATTGAGATTGGGAAAATATTCTCATTTCCATATCTGTCAATTTTCCACCGTAATTTGTTTTCAAGAAATATCCATCAAGACCTATAATAGGTCGACAACCAGCTAAAAACCCAGATTTCAATGCCTGAACACTAAAATACATTCTCTGAAATGTAGGCACAGAAAATGAAAGACCCTTTTCACTAAAATCTTGCTACATTGGTTATATTTCTTAACAGTCTCACAATAACCCCAAAATTTAAGATATTGATTCTTAAACTTTCCTCTAAGTTTTTCTAGAGCAGTTTTCGTGGCCCTGTATGATTTATATTTGCTCACCTCTACATTACATTTACTTCTGATAAGTCCGTCAAGCTTATCCACTGGAATTGTAGGATTTTCAAACAAAATCATTTCAATCCTTTTAGACATATCTATAGGTTGTCAACTTGTTTATACTGGCCCTAACACATGTGTGTTTTCCAGTAAGAGTTTTTATCTGAAACGTTGGTCCTCCCATTACCAAACTGACATATAATCTACATTCACATCCTACCTTGCACATTACAGTAGCCCTTCTTTTCTCATTCTTTCTAAATACTAGCTCCACTCTGAATCTTACAGTCCAATCAGCAAGAACACTTCTAAATTCATGCCATCTTTGAGTTCATACCCGTTATCAGTTCAAATCTTTTCATATTCATTCTCTCAAAGAAAACATGATGTTTTTTTGGACAAGAATCATCATCATCAGAACTCGCCAAACTAATTATTTCATCCTCTAACTCAATGTCCCTCTACCAACACTCTGTGGCCTCTTCATTATGTGGATCCGGTTGTCTTCTTCTATCACCTCCTGCATCAATCTCTGTAGAAGACTCCGAACCAACATCCTCATCAGATTCACGAAAGCTATCATCTAGTGAGTCTTCATCATCTCCAATTGAAACATCATCAAGTCCAATGTCATCATCATCTACCGGGTCACTCCCAAATGACTCATTTGTCCCCCTTTCATTATCATCAGTTGCCTTCATTACTTGTGGTCCAGCCTTTGTATTATCACTTGGATTACATCCAACACCAATAATTGCATCTTTCAGTGGGGTGAAATTATTCTCTTGTGACCATAATGTTATTGCACTATGATTCCTAAAGCAATCACACATCGTACGAATCTCGGCGTCACCAACAATCTTCACCATTTCAGTAGTAAATGCATTTTTGGGCAAATGAAAGAAAAAACGCACATTAATTTGTTGCCTTCCAGCTGTTTTTAACATATGAAACAAGTCATCGATGCAAAACCTATTAACATCAACATCTTGAATCACAAATTTCTTACCACTTCTATAGAAGTTACTATGATGCTCATCAAAATTTTCAACATGCCACAGCTCAATCCTAACTATCGAATCCATGATTTCTCTATACTGTAAAGGAAAAATATTGATTTACAAAGGGGACCTACCATACCTACGTCGCAAAAAAAAAAATCCCAACTCAAACGAGGGAAAAAAATTAAATTGAAGCACAAATTTTATCGGGAAAACAATGACTTACTGAGATAATCTAAGAAAAACTACCCAGCACAGGTCGTAATTAGCAGTTCGTTAACAATGCGACGCGGAATGCACTCTACCAGCTCCGATTCTTAGTTTCGAGAAGCTTAGGGCGAAAGCTTACTCAGTTTGAGCTTGTTATTTAAGGGGGCATTTTCAACAATACAAAATTTTGTTTGTGTGTGTGAGCTGGACACGGGGAGTTAATGATAATTTGTTCTACGCTGACTCGGTATATCACGGGTAGTATATGCAATTTTCCATCAAATAAATAGCCGATTTTAGGGGCAAAGAACCAATCCCTAAATTCGCTTTCTTCTCTCTCTTCCACTCGCATCTGGGCGAATTTACGCTTCCACTGGACGCCATGGCTAAAAGCTCCTTCAAATTGGAACACCCCCTCGGTGATATCGATACTCTCTCTGCTCCGATCTTTGGAAAATTCTATTTTGTCGCGTTGCGTTGTGATTTGGTCGTGTTCATATATAGCTAGGTCTTACCGATTATGGGCTATTCGATTTCATGTATAGTCGGAGCTATATGGTATTTTTCGTTGATCTAGCACGTGTTGTCACACTTATTTGCTGTTTTAACTTGTAATATGTTGCAGAGAGGCGACAGGCTGAGGCTTCTCGTATCAGGGAGAAGTACCCTGACAGAATTCCGGTATGATTTGGTCAATTTTATGTGGAATTTGGGGATTTCCCGATCACGCGACTATAGGCAAAATAAACTTGAGATTTCATATCTCATTTTTCACGTAATTTAGTTTTCGCCTCCAAATTCATTAACTCCCTGTTTAAATCTTTGGGTCCGGCCTGTCCGCTTGTCATTGTATTGTTTCTGTTTGTATTTTGGTGTAGGTTATTGTGGAGAAGGCTGAAAGAAGTGATATTCCGGACATTGACAAGAAAAAGTCAGTTTCTTTCATCCGTTTTCTTCAACACTTTGTTCTTTAGGGTCTAGTTTGGCTTATATTAGTGTTAGAAATTTGATTTACTTTAGGAGATTCTTTTCTGTTTTAGTTTTTTTCTTTTGGTTACAGATGTTTGGCATGCATTGAGTCATGGGATTTTTAAAATTTTGGAAACTTAGCAGCTATAAATGTTTCTTGATGAACATGCCATAATCCCCTTTTATATCTTCATGTCTTGTTGGAGGAAGAAGGAAAACACCGTTTTAACTGTCTCTCTCTATCTGGTGATGCATCTGGTTGATTGCTTCTTTTTTTTTTTACGGATTATGTATAACATTTTAACGATTTTTTTATCGCAAAAACCACAGATATCTGGTTCCTGCTGATCTGACAGTGGGGCAGTTTGTCTATGTTATCCGTAAAAGAATTAAGCTCAGTGCTGAGGAAGCCATATTTGTGTTTGTCAAAAACATTCTTCCTCCCACTGGTAAGGAGAAACTTCGACAATGTCAAAGGTTTTTATGAACTTTAATTATAGATCATTGTTTGCCTTTTCTTGTTTTAACTTTTTATTAAATATATATTTTTTGTTATGGGATGTTGCAGCTTCCATGGTGTCTGCAATTTACGAGGAAAACAAAGATGAGGATGGTTTCTTGTACATGACTTACAGCGGTGAGAATACGTTCGGATCGAGCTGAAATATGGAAATACATCCGAGTTATGTTTATAGCCTAGAAAAACTTGTATATTCTCTATATCATCTATCTGGTGCCATTCGGCTCGTCCAACTTCTTGTTATTATGATTTCTGCTAAGCTGAATTTGAACTTGAATTTCAGTTTGTTATTATGGTGACTTTTTGAACTTACTTTTTCAGTGCAAATCTTATTCTCTTATTGAAGTAAATGGTAATGATTCTCTTATTGAAGTAAATGGTAAGTGTAAGTTCTCCGTAAATGTGACCGCCGCAGGTCGTGTATGTCTGATTGTGCAAATGAGAACAGTGCACAGTGAGCTTCTGATTACGTAAAAAAGAAAGTAGATACAGAGATGTAAATCATGTAATATCGGCATTTGAAATAAACATATTAGGCAAAAAGTTGTGTGAGACGATCTCACGGGTCGTATTTTGTGAGATTGGTATCTTACTTGGGTCATCCATGAAAAAATATTACTTTTTGTGCTAAGAGTATTATTTTTTATTGTGAATATCGATAGGGTTGATCTGTCTCACATATAAAGATTCGTGAGATCGTATCACAAAAGAGCTACTCAACTTATTGAGCTCTATAGATAATAAATTATTTAAAATCTTTTGAAAAAAAAAAAAAAAGAATTTTAAGTGAAGTTTTAAAATCTTGCGTGCAAACTGGTGATTGAATTTTAATTGAGGGAAGTGCTCGTCAAAATTATTGGTACATATGAGTCTAGGTCGAGTGATATCCTTACTCGAGTTCATCTCAATGACAATAAATTGCTTGAGTTTGCTCGAACATCCTACAATGCTTGAATTGAGACCGAGCTCAATTGAGACCGAGCTCAGTTGAGTGAGCTCCACTTGTGGAGGTACCAAACATTTTAAAAATAAAATCGAGCTACTTTAGTTTTTGCTCAAAATACCAATTTGTCAAATTGTGGAAAATATATATGCCACTTAAAATCAGTGCAAGAATGTTCCATAATTGATACAAAAACCAATTTTTTCTTTCCAATCCATTTTCAGTGCTTTTGCTTATTCCATGGACATCTGAAGCAGCAGCAACACAAATAAAAAAAACTAGAGGAAGAACAGGTATGTTTTCATGGTATTCAATGTTTGATCAAGATGATACAAAAATTTCAGAAAGGAAAAGGAAAACCAATCTATTTAAAAACGTACAAAAACTTATGTAAGATCGTCTTACATGTCAATTTGTGATATGAATCTTCTATCTGAACCAACCCATAAAAAAATTACATTGTATGATAAAAATTATTATTATTTATATAAATATGAATCAGATCGACTCGTCTCACGTACATAAATCCATAAAATCGTCTCATATCAAGACCTTCTCACATGTCATCTATTTTTTAAAAAGTTGCTGGGAAAATTGATATGATTAATGATTTCATCAAAAGCATTTAACCAAATTAAATATTATATATATAATAATACCTAATAAATAAATAAGTAAAAAATATAAAAACTTTGATCTCATGGTGCTTAAGAAAATGACCTATTATCATGAATTTTAATATACTTGGATTTGGATATAAAAACCTCAACTGTTGCTCCAGTTGGGTTGAAGGGAGAATGTGCGCAGACCGTTGAGGCAAATAGCGTATTCTCACTCTCTCTCTTCCCTTCCTCTTCTGCGCCTCTCTCATTCCGCTCTCTCTCCTTTGCTTCTTCCCTATACAGCGTCGCTCTCTCTCTGCCACCACCTTTATAATCTAAAGAGCCTCACCAAACACAGGTAATGTCTTCAGCTCCATGTTTTTTTTGTTGACTGGCGGAATTGCAACGGGGAAAAGTTTGTTTAAACGCTGACAGAAACAAGCCTTCAGAGCTTTCTGACGGCTGTTGAGTTTCTGTTTTAAATTCTTTGTTGGATTCTTTTTTGTTTGGGTTTGTTTCTAAATCTATTTAGTTTTGTTGGGTTAAGATTATCGGTGCCTGTGGTTAGTGTTGGGAATTTGACATGGGGTGGTAACGGGAAGACGCCAATGGTTATATTTACTCAGTTCTGCTAATTGCTAAGATATTTGATACATGTAAGTGTGGGTAAATAGCATCTTAGTTTTTCTCCTAGTGTATGTATGGTTTCATACAATAGTGAGTTGATTGTAAAATATGAAAACTTTCATCGCAACCGCATAGTTGTTGTATGAGTAACTTCATCTGTGCATCTTTTCATCATGAGGGAGATTTAAAGCAATGCTGTATTTGCAGGGTTATGGCGGTGCTGATGAAGCTCAAATGCTTCGGAGGCATCTGCAAGGAACGTATGCAAATATTGGCATTGGAGTGAACCGAGCTGCCACTGCTTCAAGTTTTCTCGAAAAGTACGGTTGTGTGAATTTTCATGATATTCGTTGTTCGAGAAGATTATTTTCTGAAGAGATGGAGAAGAACCTTTCCAACTCAGACCAAGTTGGTGCAGCTATACTTGATGATGTGATGCAGGTAGTCTTGAAGAAGCATTTGATTAGCAATGAAAGAAAATGTTAACATTTCTACTTATTTTTCCCCCATTTGTAAGAATTGGATAAGATTCCATTTATTTCCTCTCTTTCCAACTTGAATCTAGCATTTGTAAAACTTAGAAGATTAAATAATGTGGGATTCACACTTATCTTTGTAAACCTATAAATATTTGGAAGACAGCATCTGAATGTATGGTGTAACCTGGAAATCGCAATGATCAATGCGATGATGCCATGGAGAAATCATCGGTTGATTCCACTTGGACCATTAAGGGAACCTCTGACTGCATTGGGTCAAGCAGATATTGCCATCATTCATCATGGAGATTTGGTATTGAAAGAATTTTTGTCTTTGTTTTACCTGTTTATTCCTCTGTTTTCTTGATTTATGTACATCTCGCAAGTTTCAAGGTATCAAGCCTGATGAATAGGCTGATACACGAGCACCAAGTATTCTAATGCAAGGATCATACAGGTGCAGGAAAAAGATATCAAAGCCATGGAATCATCAGTTCAGAAGGTCAAAGAATCTGTTCCAATTTTCTTAACTGAAATGGCTCCATTACTCTTCTTAAAACCTGGAGATGTGTCGTTTAAAATTCCACTGGATGCTGTAAAAAACAAGATTCTGTTGTGCATATCTGGAATTGGTTTTGCCGACTCCTTCATTTGATGGATTGAAAAGGTGTGGTTCTATACTTTTTTCATCAGCGATATTTGATATATCTTTTGATTCTTGATCCCACATTGTTCTCCCATTGAAGGGGTATTAGGGTATTAAATTTGCAGATGGGACCAAGATATTTGGATCGGCTAGACTTCAGTGATCATCATTTGTTTTGGATGCAGGTAATATTTATCTTCTTTGGCTTTATGTTTTATTCATGCATATCAACATTGCTCTGACAGTTTTTCGCGCCATTCTTTTGTTTTAACTGAACATCTGATGTAGGTGGTTAAAAATCTCATACCTCTAATGTAGCCGAAGCCAGTTCCTTCTGCACCCTTTGTCCATTTAACATTATGGGTTTTCATTATAAGTAAGTAGGATATACTGACTTCTTTGTGTACCTCAAACTAGGATATCAACGTAGTAAGAACTAGGATTCAAGGCACTTAACTCCAAATTTGTTGCTTGGCCAATTGCTGTTGCCACGGAAAAAGTTAGCCAATACTCTTATCACTTCTTGGATATTCATTTTACAAAATTCTTTTGCTCGAGTTTCTAGATTCCAAATCTGAATGCTTTGTGGTTGTATCGGATTAGGATTATAACAGATCTCCAGGGATTCTTCAACACCTTGAACCATATGAAGTACTAGTCCTTTGTTGTCGCCTGCAAATACTGCCGTGTACACGGAAGGACAGAAAATAGCTTCAAGAAGATCGTGATGGAGCTTTTCAGGCAAGATGAACGAGGTCGTTGCTAATCTTTTCTTCATCCCATGATAATTTTCATCCCCTTCTTTTCGTTGTGGTATACACTACAGGTTTATTCTGATTTGGGCAGAATCTCGACGAATGTTCATTGAAAGTTTAAGAAAAAGTATTTCTCGTGTAGATTAGTTGCTGCAGAGTGGTGAATCTATTATTGAAGACGCCTGCCTACACATGGAGAACAGAGGAGTTGTGCCAACAGTGGTTGATCTATTTTTCGGAATGGAAAAATGATAGTTGTCATGGTTTAACTTTTTTTTTTTTTTTTTGAAAACTAATATTTTCAACTATATTAGGAAACACTCGAATACATTTAGTTTCGTTAGTTTTCAGAAAACTTAGTTTGATCAAAGTTATGTTTTCAAATTTTCCAAAAAACCAGTGAGGGGATAAATTGTGGTTAAAATAAGCTATGGTTAATTGTAAAAAACAATAAGTTCTGTTTAAAAGCTAAAAAAAAAAGAGGATTAAAACGACTTATGTTGGAGCGATGCTATTTCCTTGTTTATTTAATTATATTTAGGATTTTAAAAAAATATTCAGATCCTTAATTTAAATGTTGTATAAATATGTAAACAAATTTTAAAATCCGTAAAAACAAAATATTGGTACAATAAATAAATAATTCAAATAATTAAGTCAGTATTCATGCCTTAATATTTAGAATAGGTTTTTTGTGAAACAGTCTCACGAATCTTTATCTATGATGGATCAACCTTACTGATATTCACAACAAAAAATAATACTCTTAGCATAAAAAAATAATACTTTTTCATGGATGACCCAAATAAGTGATCTTTCTCACAAAATACGACCTGTGAGACCGTCTCACACAAATTTGTTCCAAATATTTAATAGGAAGTCATTTTTTGCATTCCTCTTAGACTATTTCCACCTCAAATATTCTATTTCAGAACAAATTTTGTGTAAAAAATGATATAATGTTTGCATAAATATAAAACTTTTACAAATAGAAGTCCTTTTTTTTTTTTTTTGAGTAGACAAATAGAAGTCCTTAAGAGTCCACAACAATGTTATAAATGTGAAGACATCTCAAGAACAAAACACCAGGTATTTTGCATTTTAAAAATGTGTAAAATAAAGTATACAATATAAATCTAAATATTTTAATTCATATTTTATATTTCACAGACTAACTAAACTAAACAACAGATGAAAAATTATTATTACTAAAAGTCATATATATTAGAAAGATATATAAATTGTTTTAAATAGTTTAATAAAAAAAATAATTATGAACATTTATTTCGTAAGAAATTTAAAAATAATGGCTGCATTTTGGTAGAACTTAAAAATACATCATTTACCTTGAAGCACGTGTGTGAAAGTTGCAAAAGCAGGAAAAGCCCATTAATAGAAAACTGTAGGCTCAAACAAGAGGTATCAAATCAGAAAAAATACCTCGAAGCCCATATCTGTAAATACCAATGCGAACAAAGCCCATTAAGAAAAACCTATAGGCCCAAATCGCAAAAGAACCGAAAGGGATTTGCGGTGAACGTGGATCGAACACGTGACCTTCAGATCTTCAGTCTGACGCTCTCCCAACTGAGCTATCCCCGCTTGAGTTAAGTGATATGTAATTATTAATTATAATTAATAAGACAGGACATGAATGATCGACAGGTCATAAAAAGCTGAGTAGTGTATGAATATATTTCCCAAAATATTAAATTTAGAATTTTGTAGAAATCAAATTATTGTATACAATTTTAAGATTTTATTCCCAATCAATTCGATTAACTTTCTCCGTAAAAAAAAATATTCGATAACTTGTTGCCTCAAAGTAGATTTATTGCACAAATGAAAATACACCGGTTGGAATCAATCGCCACTTTTATGAAACTCGTAATATGTGCACAGCGCATTTGGTTCATTGCATAAGTTTTTTTTAGAATAAAAGCATTAATATTAGATATTCATCAAATTCTTGTTTACAAATGAGGCGATAAAAAGAGAAATTGCATGCGAAAACACAAATGTCTACGATTTCGTAAGTTAGTTCGGAGAATCAATAGTTTCTTCGTATCGATTCTGAAGCACTTTTTTCTTTATTTTTATTGTAGCACTTTGAACTTGGAGAAGATAGGATTGATAATATTCATTAAAATCTATATAATATTCATTATATTCTATTTAACAGCTGATAAAATTAATCTGAAAGCAAATTGTCCAATACAATGTCATCCTTTCCACAACTTTATCTTATTAACATAATACTCTCTAGGGTACTAATAGAGACGTAGATGGATCGAGTCAAGTCGAGCTCGGCTCCTTTTGAAATTACTAAGTTCGTAAATAGCTCGTTTATCATGTTTAACGAGTCGGGTGAGTGAGGTCTGAGCTCGTTAAACAAGCTTGTTTTCGAGCTCGAGATGTCATTATCCTTTTATAGTTTTCAATCACTCTCATTTTACTAAGTTAATCGTTGTTGCACAATACTCAAAAGCCGAGCCAAGTCGAGAGTAGCAGGCTTGAGCTCGGCTTGTTTTAAAATTACTAAGCTCGTGGATAGCTCGAACTCGGTTTCTTAATAGCTCGTTTATCATGTTTAACGAGCCAGGTCCAAGCTCGTTTTTGAGCTCGTTAAACAAGTTTGCTTTCGAGCTCAAACATTCTTACATTCATTTAAGGGGTGTGATTATCCTTTCATAGTTTTTAATCACTCTCATTTTACTAAGTTAATCGATGTTGGACAATACTCAAAGTCCAAGAAACTAGCCGAGCTCGAGCTCGTGAACTTACGAGCCGAATACCATTAATCTTGAGCTCGACTCAATAAAATTTTCGAGATCGGCTCGATGACCTTAACGAACGATCTTGAACGAACTTTTTATCGAACCGAGAACCGAGCAGCTTGCGAGCGACTTGGTTCATTCGCCTTCCACTTGGCAAATGAAACTACAAAATAACACAAAGACCAACTCAAATAGAGGCATAGGCAATTAAGATGAAACAAGGACAAGATTTGGGATTCCAGCACAAAATGTTCAACTTACAAAGGAGACCCTTTCTTTGATATTCAGCCCTTATTCCATTCCAGTGACTCGCAGGTACATTAGTCTGTTTTATGCAGAAAAAAAACAAATATAATATCTAGATAATTCTGAAACAGGAATATGGATAGAGATACCAATGGATCCATTCAAAGAATCACCACACAGACTGCATGTAAATCAGACAACATTAAACAAAACACAAAAGCTAGATCCTTAATGTCCTAATCTTTCCCATACTTATTTATCAAGGAACCAACTAGATGCCATATGAGGAGTTGTGAGATTTTAAACCATGTGTATTCCATGCAACCGATTAGGGTTCTCCAATCTAACAATCAAACCATCGTACTTGATGCATTTGATGAAATGATAGGTCGCAATCTTGTTACTAGCTAGATCAGCTAAAATTTTAATGAATCTTACATACGAAAGCAGGGAAAGAGACGTATGACCACCAGAAACAATCGTTTAATGCCTGATAGAACATATTTTACACACTTAATTCTTTTAATAAAGTTACTGGATGCTGTTGTCCATTACTGATTGAATTATTGGAATATAAATTTAAACGTTCTTTATTCATGTACCGAGGTTTGGAATGTAAGTCAAAACAAATGGAAATTTTATCAAACATAATGACTCCAACTCAGGCATTTCACATCTCCAGAGCATCAAGCAAAAATATTCCCTGTGGATACTCCATAATCGTTATCAGAATTCAGATTTCTTATTAAGCAATTGTTGGTTAAATTCCTATGGCAAATTTTCAATCAGAGGCAGCAGTGATCAGATAAAACTTAGTAAAACGATTTAAATCGGTAGAACTTGTCGAAGTAACAAGTGACACAATCAGACAAAAATCGCACCTGAGGTTCGGCGTCCATTTCGTCGACTTCTTCCACTGTTCCGGAAGCTTGGTTCTGAATTCGAAGGCTGCACAATGGAAGTCCGAGAGTTCCACTTGTTTTGACTTATATGTGAATTTCTTTTTATATCCTTATTAATTGCTTGCTTTATATTAATTGTTTATTTTAAATGTGTCCTTTCTTTCTTTTTATTCATATTTTACATATGTGTGATTATTAATATTTAATTTTTTATGTCTACCCACATTATAGTATGTTATATTTATCCAATGATATCTTCTCATTATGTAAAATTTGTATTTTGTTTTTTTATGCGTACCGACATTATAATATGTTATTTTTAATCCAATGATTTAGATTTTTTATTTATCTTTTTATTATGTAAATTAAATTAATTAAAGTTTAGAAATAACTCATTATCGAATTGGGAATTTTCTTTGGTGTCTTATTAATTTTTTTCATGTCCTCATGTGACAGTTTGCTAGAATTTATTTAAATTAAAAAATTTTGCAACCGAAATTTTTTTGCGGTTTATATTTATAAATTATTTAAATAAAATACGGTAAAAGATCGTTGTGATTTGAGTCGTCAGTTTGGGTTAGGTCTGTCGGTTTGGCCTGTACTGCCAAACAGTTTAAGTGAGTTGGGTTGAAATTTTGTCGACTCATTTAAAGGTGAGCCTAAATGAGCTTGCACGAAATGAGCTTGCACGAGTTTATATTAAATATCTATATATCTAATATTTTCGATTTTCAATCATGAATTCTTTATATAAAATGAAAAATATCAGTTTGATTTCAAATTGTGATGTTACTATATTATCCAAAAATTGTGGGTTGTTGAGACATTTTGACACTCACTCAAAATTGAGTGTCAAAGTTGACATTTGAGATATTCTGACAATATGTTTGTCAACATATTATTTTTAAGATAATTTTATCAGTATCGTGAGGGGTAAATATGTTTATAATAATATAGAAATATTATCATCTTTAAATTAATATTCACTTTCATGTTTAAAATATTATGGGTCTTGGTAAAATGAGAAATAATAAATTCAAACAAACGAATACACAAACGTCTGGGGCAAAACCAGAGTTATATGGTAGCGGAAATTAATATATAAATTTTTAGTGAATTTATCGATGTTAAGAAGTATAACAAATCTTATATCATAATATATAAAATTTCAACCTTATAAATGAAATAAATCAAATATATATGAATTATACAAAATTTTATTACATATACAGTCAAGTAATTTATTATAATTGTATTTTATTCTACAAGAATTCTGTTCAAACTCAGTGATTGTGGATTTAACACCTGTTAAATCAGCAAACTAAAGAGCGTGTCAATTAACTCTAATTGAGTAATCACATATTCTTGAATTTCTTAATTAATTTTTTATCTTGATAATTTGTTTCATTTAATATTTTAAATTATAAGACACCATTACTGTAACTAAAAACACATTTTTTTTAAATGTTCATAAGGACTCAATCACTAACTCATATGGAAAAACATTTATCGACATACTATATTGAAAACATTCTAATTAATTCAGCGCATTTGCTGAAAATTTTCTAATTAATTAAGAAAAATTCATTTACAATAATCATATTTAATTTTTTTGGGCTAACATCATTTATTTTATAAGATATTCATCGTAATTCTTTATTTGTATGTTAATCTTTAAATCTGAATTATGATGTATATTGTTTTTCTAAAAGTTCTTAAATAATGATTTAATACATTTAGTAGACACTTCCATATTAACATTTTAAAATATATTAATTTTATATTGTATGCGTGCAACACTTCTAATCATTTCAATAAAATTTTTAAAAATGAATTAGGTAGAACATAAAAAATTACATAATTAATCAAAAGACAGAAAATAAAAACTAAATAATTGTCTATTATCTATAAACTACTAATGCCGACTTCTAAAAACTGAAGTCGGTGAGAATGGAGGTCACTATGTACTGAAAAAATAAAAAGTTAATGCTTGAATGAGTCACACTGCAAAGTTAGTGAAGTAAAAACGAAGGACAAAGTGGGTTAATAAAAATATTATAATGAGCTAAGTTGAATGAGACACATATATATAAGTATCTCACTTGGTCTCACCTTATGTTTTGTCACTGTACAAAATGAAAAGTTTATGCACTGTAGTGTTCCAAATTTTCTTAATTTTTCTCTTGATATCAAATTTAATTTCATCATCTATTGGTCTTTAAAGATATATTAAAATTTTTTCTAAACATCTAATCTTTAATGTGATCAATTAACCAAATAATTATTATACTTTGTATAAAATAATAAATAGATTAATATATTTGAAGATAAAAAAAGTAATGTATTGAGAAGAATAAAAAAAAGAAAGTTAGAATTAATACTATAATTATCTAATGTTTATATTAAATTTAACATCTTACATTCGAAAATGTGTTTATTGAGGTGAAGACTATGATGATAAACTAAAAATAATAATTTATTTATCATTGTAACGCAATAATAATGTGATCGTTATTCGGAATCAGAAAATGATTTACTTTGACTATTTTTTATTAAATTGGATAAACAATTCGTTCAATATTTTTAGTGGATAAAATATTTGATTTGCACTGTTACCATAATCTATAGGTTTTGATAAAACAGTGAACCCTTGAGCTTACAATTGGTATCAGAGCCAAGATCATGACTTTGATTTTCATTGATTTCAATTGGTACAATTATTAGGAGATAGATTGTTTGGTACAATAATTGTCCACGATGGGTAGACGTTTGAACTGTTGTATGATTTAAAAATTTGACTTACATAATTACCATCAGTTATAACTTTTGGTAAAGCGACAAACGCTCGATTCTACATTATTCGATTGTAAAGCTAGAAGAAACAGGTTGCATCAACTTTTAGTTTTGAATTGATCCCTTACATGTTACTTGATTTTTAAATCTAGAAGTATTCTGCAGTTTTCAAATATTATTATATATTGAATTATAATTTATCACTTTCAAATTGGATAAATATACAATAAAACTCATGTAAAAATTATTAACAAAAACATTTAAATGAAATATTGAATTTGTCGATAATCAAAATAAGAAATAAACAAATTTTGATCCTTGAATGAGAAAAAAGATATTTAAATAAAGTTATAATTACCACAATGAAATAGTGCACCTACATGCATTTATCACTGTATTTTGCAACTAAAATGTCAAAAAAAGTTTCCACATATTATTTTTATATCATATTTAAAATAATTATGAATACTAATTTTTATTATTCTGAGTTGGTCTTTGTTATGAAAAATCATTTTGAATAAATTGAATTTGAAAATTCTTATATCTATGTATATCACATATTAATAAATCAACTTAAGTCAGGTAATAAAAAACTATAAAATGAACTTATTCATCTTCAATGTATACAAATTATATAGTAAAGATATATGGTAATTAAGACAATGAAGTAGGATATGTGTTCATATATAACAAAATATATAGACAAGAAAAACAATAAATAAAAATATTTTTCTAGATATAAATATTTTTTTTATAACTTTTTATAGTGAGTTGGAGAAGATAAAAGAGAAAAAATATTAACTCTTTTGGGTTACACANTGAATTTTTCTCAAGATAAGGGTACTCAAATGTTCCCGTTAAGATATTTAAACAATTAGAAAAATTAAATATATTATTTTTCTAGAGGTAATAGCGATATGACATTAGTAATTTGATTGTGCTAATTATACTTATGAGTTAATATGAAATATTAAAATAAATGTCATAAGAGTCATTCAAAAGATGATTTATTGTCAAAAATATTATTATTATAAATTGCAAATAGATGACAACATTTAATCAATATTTATTTAAATCAATCTATCAGTACTTTTTATGTGATGATAGATTGTTATAATAATTAGGAGTAAGCATTCGGTCGGTTCTGTTACCGACCGAACTGAATTAGTCATAATTGGACCGAACCGAAATATTTAGCAATAACCGAACCGACCGAATTAATTTTCATAACCGATGAAAATCGAACCGAATTAAAATCGGTTAATTAGGTTGGTGACCGAATTAACCGATTAGTTTTAAAAAAAATTTGTGATTTAACTTTAATTATATATGTAATTTTTTTGAACACTACAATCTACACAAATGCATAAAAACATAAAATTACATACATCACAAATTTTTCTTTAGAATTATGGCTGATTTTAAAATTAAAAATTTAAAAAATATATTAAAATTGATAAATAATAAAAATTTATTAAATAATAGTATTTATTATATCGGTTAATTCANATAAATCAAACAACATTGTAAATAAAAAATTGCATATCATTGATTGTCAAAAAAAATTATAATAATTGAATATTATAATAAAATATATGCATTATTGAGAGAATATGACAAATAACAAAAGAAAACAATATGATAAAAAATATATGAGAAAAATTTTAGTAGTCCAAATCTTTTTTTAAAATAAAATAATATTTTTTTCCAAATTAGTTACATAAGCTAATTAACACGAATTGTCAAAATTTACAATATTATTATCATTATCTTTTGTTGAATTAACTAATTTTATTTAAAATTCTAATTACTTTAACATATGTTTTTCACGTGCAACGCACGTGCATTATTTCTAGTATATATATATATATATATATAACAATCAGATTGAGACTGATATTCTTTTACAAAACTTGTCCGTAGACAAATTTCATCTATTTTCAATTAGAGATGGGAGTGACTTTCTGTCCACCTACAATATGTTGGCTTTGAGAATCCGTTACCAATTCAAGTGCTTGAACTAGACTACTCTCCCTAAACCTCGCAATATTCACCCTGACATTTGGTTGATCGAGATACACTTTTTGCACTTCTTGATACCCCTTCTCGTACACGGAGCTGGAGTTAACGATCACCGCATGATGGCGCCCGTATAGCTCCACGAGTGAGCTCTCTTCCGGCTCCATGCTATACGGTACGTAATGCACACCCATGGCTGGAGCTGGATTGCCGAAACTATACGAGGACGCAAATTCCAAGCCCAACAATTCCAGCTGCACCATAACCCCGCCGGCAGGCAGGAATAATTCGTTCGTCAGACCAGCACCATGTACTCCAACTAGTACACTGCACGAGTTAACGATTCTGGAAAATGTAGTCATGTTTGCGACCATTGCATCTCTCCCGATGATGACACGAAATCCCATTTCTTTAATCATGGCAACCATTTCGTCTTCATTGAGAAACCTCCTTGTTTTTGTGCGAGACAGAAGCAGTAGGGTGGGGCTTCTTATTTGGGAAATATGGGCGTTTTCCAGGTTGAATGTTTCTCTAAGAAACAGTTTGAAATCAGTCATCGTGTAGTCTCCTGGAACTTTCTTGGGATCTAGGGTCAGCACATCGTGATACGTCAGGCCAATGATCGATCCTGTAAAGCAATGAATGCTTCTATTTTCGGCTGGATTCATGACTTCGTAAGCCGACAATCTGGACAAAATCGGTCTGAATTTGTCCACGAACGAGGAATTGTAATCGTCCAGGATGATCAGAACCCGGGATTTGAGATGGTTGGAAGTAAGGAACAAGGGGATGATCAAATCGCTGAATTCGTGGAACGTGTTTCCTATGTAGGCCGAGGAGAAGATCAGAGCTGGGACTATGTGGCTGACTTCGCACTCCGGAACTGGACTGTGATTCCCGTGCAAGATATTGACAGGTTTGATGTGTTGAAGGAAGTTGTTTTCTTGTCTTCCATATGGCCTAATGTTGGTTTCTTGAACTGCCAGATCAGAGGGAATGTGAACTGTTATATTACTACTTCTGGTATCAATTCTTACAGGTTGACTTGCCACACAAAGTAGAGAGAAGTCAGACGAATGACACGCGAACCCTTTCGTTTCAAGATTTCTTCCTTCTTCTCCTGCTCGATAAACACACACATGAATCCACAAAAACTCCAAAAAGAATTAAAATTTGTAGTATATATATATATAACATGAATATTTGGATCCAAGAAACTCGTGATTAACCAACCTCTAACAAGTCTTGACAGAGGGACTTTGAACGACTCTTGATGATCATCTTCAGCTGTTATGTTGATTCCAATAATTCGACGGGTATGAAAGGCGTATTCCGACTGTATCCCTGTGATTTCAGTCAATTTTAACAGTGAAATTACATGCAAAAAAATAGAAGAGAATCACAAGAAAAACAAATCCAGAGTGTTCGATAGTTACATGTATTGAGATTCAGATGTCCCGCGTGCAAATCAATGTATATTATGAGGAGGATAGGCAAGAAGATTAATGGATATAGAGCAAAACGATGTCTTCTCTTCCCCATCTCCGTTAACAAGTCTTGGGATGCATCTCTTGGAACCCGTCCATATGCGCAATAATAATAATAAAAAAAGGCACGCATTTCATGCAGTATCAAGAGCAGATGTCATCGCTGTGTATCGGGTAAATCTCTGTAATAATACAATAGCTAATGGATAATAATAATAGTCCGGTAAATCAAACTGGACAAATAATGTGCACAAACTCGTCCAAAAAAATGTTTATAGAAAAAATCGAACTTCTCATCGTTATCAACTGTTCACTTATTCTACCCACCGAAACACGACAATCAAAAGTTATATTATATTATATAGCAGCTGGTTTATTCGGTGTGACTCTTCTAATTTTTAAAAATCTCCTCGTTGATATTCGGATTTGTTCAATGTTTGAAATCTCTTACATATATTTATAGTTTCTAAAAATAATCTTTTTTTTTTCTTGAGAAGTGATACGAAACGTTGGAATATGTATTATAGTACGTGGTCTTTAAATCTTTTAATGATTTTATATTTTTTACACATGACCATGCTTGCTTTATTATTCCTAAAATAACATTTTATAATAAATATTTGTTTTTTTTATTTTTTAAAACACTGTTTTCCAATAAATTAAAAGTATCGCGTGCATTTGCCCAAAAGTATGCCAGATTAGTTGTAAGACCACATATTGTATTATATTAAAATGGGTAGTCAACTTTAAATATTATATTATATAATATTTTATTATATTATTAATATAATAGGTTAGTTGTACTCTACTCATTTTATATATATATATATATATATATATATTTTAAGCAATATTTCCCTATATTAAAATATACGTTTGAGGTGATAAACAGATAATTCACATGGCATTTTCTTAATTCATTGGAAAATGGTGCTAAAGATCCCAAATATATGAATACAAAATCCATTTTTTTTTTACCATATTGTAATTTACGTAACCTAGAGAAGAAACAAATATTTGTTGTTCTTTACAATTAAGAATAAATATTATAAAACAATGATGATGATACCCCGGGATAGCCCGGGTCATGGGTTGTGCCCGGATCAGGGGTATGGATTGTGCCCGGGTCACGGACGACCCGGGACACTGGATGGATAGCTCAAGTTGGGGAGAATCTACGAGAAGGGTCACCAGAAGCCGAGCAGTTGAATGCCCGGGACGTCTTCTCCATGAGCTATTGGGCGCCCGGGCTCTCATGCAAGCTTCCGAGAGACTTTCTACCTGGACCACCTCGATATGAGCACCACACTCAAGTATACTAGCAGAATAGGGTGTGGGCGGATGTCCCATCTCTGACACCAAGTGATTGACAAAATCAGAAAGGCTGGATGTGACTAGTACAAGATTTGACATGTCAGAATATAAGGTACAATCAGCCGCCCTACTATAATTAGTAGGTAGTACGAAGAACGAGGTCATCATTATTTCTCCTACTATAAATACCATGTTCTCTCTTTGCATTTGGGATTCATTCATTTTATTGCCTACACTCTTACACTAATATCACAACCATCACTTGGTTACATTGGTCTTTTGTTGAGT
This sequence comes from Primulina huaijiensis, assembly GCF_012295235.1. NCBI lineage: Eukaryota > Viridiplantae > Streptophyta > Magnoliopsida > Lamiales > Gesneriaceae > Primulina > Primulina huaijiensis. Next base: position 2,936,043 of record NC_133312.1, on the reverse strand, counting down.
CATTCACTGACTTAAGCATCGGAGTGGCCACGTCGGACACCCCTCCGGCGCCCATTCACGGGTTCATCTCCTTGTCTGCAGGTCACAGAGAAATTCATATCTCACACTGCTCTTATTCCCTTCATTATCTTGATAGCAGATCCGGTGGAGCACCGGACCCGACTCATCCATTTCACCCGGATCGCATCAAATGACAACTACACATTTGAAATTGAATAAAATATTAATCAAACCCCTCATGATTTAGTGATTTACAATTATATATTTACGAATTGATTGGTATTCGATTTTGATTTGATGTCTATAATTTTTAGTATAAACTAGATCGTATTTTAAATTGATTAAAAAACATTAATACTATATTTAGATATTAAATCTTTTTTATTACAGTGGGTTTAGAATAAGAGTGAGTATCATGTGAGACCGTCTCACGGATATTAATTTGTGAGACGGGTCAACCCTACCATATTCACAATAAAAAGTAATACTCTTAGCATAAAAAATAATACTTTTTCATAGATGACCCAAATAAGAGATCCGTCTCACAAATACGATCCGTGAGACCGTCTCACACAAGTTTTTGTCTTAGAATAAAGTATTTGATTTTAGAAAATTTAAAATTTAAATTTAATAATTTGAAAAATACACCGAAAATAAAAAGTAATTTGAATTAAAATTGAAATCGAAATCTAATCTAGATCTACGGGATCTGTGTTTTTAATTCATTCATTGTTTTTTTTAAAAATAATATAACTATTAATTAAATCAAATCTCATATTACATCATTCTAAAGCTTATATTTACTGTTCAATATCATGCTATTTTTCACTAATCCATGATCAACAAAGTTTGTTTTACGAAGACAATGAACCCGTGGCAGAGCCACATGCATGTATACCTTGACTTTAGTCCGGATGGTCCAATTTTTTTTTTTATTTATATGTAAATTTTGTATAATTTTGGAATAATATGATATTGACTCGGGTAGATCAATTTAAAATATTAAAAGATTTTAAAGTTTAAAGTTTTAACTAGATCAGAATCATATTTCTGACTCCACCATTACAATAAACTATAGAAGATTTTGGTGTAAAAGAGCAAGATGAACGTATTTCTCCTGAGATTAGAGCATCCATTGAAAATGATATGTGAGCGATTATTGCTTGTTTAACTTTGAGAGCATCTAGCCGTACGTTGATCTTCAACGGCTAGATTGATCTCAATCATTTTTTTTATTTTTTTAAAGACAAAATTTATCCGACCGTCGATTTTATTATTAAAAATTAAAATTAAATAGAACATCATCGTCCGAAAACTCGCACACAGGCCCACATTTTATCATCGCACGCGCATCCTTGTGCGTGCTTCTTCCTCACTCCCTTGGAGGAGCGAGTAATAGAGGCGGCGCCGAAGACGCGCTTCATCGACGCCCGTTGTAAATGCCCGGGGCTTTGGCAGACCCACTCTCGTTACGGTCAACGGCCTATATCAGGTGGGGTCCACTGTAGGGTAGAAATTCCACGGAAGAAGTGAGAGTGCTATTTTGGATCTCACGAGGGGTAAACGGTAATTCGTTTGGTTTTCTCAGTGCAGCAGCCAGCAGCGCAGCGATCTCGAAATCGAAGGTATTTTACTTTCTCCCAATTTTATACTCGCATCTTAGATTGTTGTTGCTTCAATTCCATCTTCGAACCGTGTAATCGTGCGGATAATATAATTTTCAAGCATCACGAAAGTATTCGATAAAATGCGGCACAGGCTTTTGTAAATGTGCTTGATAAAATCAAGCTCCGAATGGGACTTATTATATATTAAATCTATTGCAGCTTTACTCTAATTCATTATTTGCTCCTGCCCACGTTAAAATTCTCCGTTTTGAAGTATCTTAAAACCAGCTATTGATATTGTGTTCGTGGGATTTGGGGAGGGAAAGATGAAGAAAGGAATCCACCCACAGATGCAATGGATATCGTACGTCACCCAAAGCGGGAGGCTGATTAACGTTATGATGACCAAGATTCACCAGGTTGGCAAGGTGTACCATTTCCGAGCAAAGCGGCAGATGGCCCAGAGCATCGGGCAGATTGCCAAGTTCAAGCGTCGATATGGGCAGAAGGAAGAGGGAGGAGGTGAAGAGAAGTGAATTTTTGAGAATGGCTCGCATATTGTTTGCGTTCTGGTTATGCAGGAGCGTGGCGTTTCCTTTTGAATAATGTCACTGTGATTCTTGATTCACTTTGGAGAAACATAGGTACTTGTTAGCAGTGTATAAGGTAGATTTTGGCCAAAAGATTTATCGAGACTTATGTCGAATTCAGGCCCTTAGCCGTGACAGGTGAAAAATGTTTGTGTGTGTTTTTTTCCCGAAATAAATAACATTCATGCCTATACATGAGCTACTCCATTCGCATATCTCGGACAGTGTTGAACTACAATTCCTTGATGTACGCCCTGCCCTGCATGCAGCTTGAATTCGGTCAATTAAAGGAGCCTTCAGTGCTCTCGGATGTGGTTGTTTAAGAGCCTGAGTGACCAGAAATATCTGTTACTACATTCCAAGTTTTACTCTCATCTCTTGTGGCTACACCGCATAAACTTCAGCAATATAAAGCTCAAAATGTCCTGGGAGAATCCTAGCAATTGCTAGTAATCACAAGATGTGATGCTAGCATGTGAATCCCCCCGCCTTGATTTTCCAATCTCTACGAGCTTACTTCAAGCAGCGCGCTCGAACCGCGAATTTTATGGGTCTGAGATTTATTTCTAATTGAAATAGATAGAGTTTTTTTAACCAAAGAATTTCACTCTAACGGTCTTTGACGTTTGGCTTTGTGGAGAAAATGTTATGATCGTTTCAAACCTTGAAAACCTTGGCAATTTTAAGATTATACACGAGGGAAAATGCTGAGGCAGTATACCGCAAATACAAGGCAAAAATGAATGTTGTCAATCTCATGGCAATTTTATTGACCGATCATCTTTATTTTTATTTTTTCCTAATAAGAAAGTTCATTTTATATTTTTTGAAAAACAAATGGTTATGTTTTTTCATTTGGTTCTAAATTCGAAATTTGAAATTTTTTTCTTAGAAAGTCGAAAGTAATGGGACAATACTTTTATATCTATATATATATATCAGCACTCAAAACTTCAACCTATGCAAATACATTGGAAAGCCTAGTATGCAAATACATTGGAAAGCCTAGAATAGACTTGTAACTAATATACGGTCCAATCCTTGAATTTTATGGCTCGGCCCACGAAGACAGATTACCATTTATGAAATAACGGACCACGTTCTATACATACGCATGCATACACACATACCACCACGTTCACGTCCGACAGTAGTACTTTGCAAGTTGTGGCAGATTTCGGTTTTCACCGCTTACAAAAATCAGACAAAAGATTGAGATAACAAGGATTCGAACCTGAGTACCTAATAGGGAAAAATAAAGCTGTCTCTATTACTCAAATACATGTTTTTTTCAATTATTTAAACGGGCCATTTAATAATATATTCCTTACCAAGAAAAATAATACTTAAAAAGAAATAATACATAATAAAATAAAATTAAAAATTTTAGGGGGGAGGCGTCGCCTCGTTCGCCCTGTACTACCTTCGTCATTGTTTGCCAGTTCCAAGATCTTTATTAATTTATAATTTATTTTATATATATTAAATCCACTGCTCCAATTAACATAATCAATTAATAAATATTTTTTTCACACGTATAATTCGGTGCTCTAACTATTAGTTATTAATTATAAAAGAATAAGTAAATGATTGAACTATGTTTTGACTGAAACGACTAATTTTATACTTCAGTTGTGAAAGTAGGATTATACTTTAGCCTTCATTAGTTTCTGTGTAATACTAGTACTGAATCTTAATTTGATTTTCTTTTAAAAAAAGCAAATGATTGACAACTCTTGAAAAACTTGGTGATTTGCAGCCCAACGGGTAGGTGTTTCCATTTTTTATCCTTTTTTATTTCGTCTTCCAGTGTCGGCAGTGGTAACCCATTAACCCGTTTCTAATCTTTTCGTATACAGTGTATGACAAAAACTTGTATGAGAAGGTCTCACGGATCATATTTTGTGAGACGGATTTCTTATTTAGTTCATCCATGAAAAAATATTTCTTTTTATGCTAAGATTAATATTTTTTTATTGTGAATATCGATAGGATTGACCCGTCTCACAGATAAAGATTCATGAAACCGTCTCACAAAATATCTGCTCATAGTATATATGTTAATCTTAAGAGTTTGTCATAATTAAATCTCGTCTCAAATTTAAATTTTTTTTATTAATAAGTCTTTTTGGAGGCATGTAATTGGTGAATAAAAAAACATGTTCTATACACTTGATTATGCAATAGAAACATTCCCTAAACTAGCTCCACTTGAAATGGAACCTGTAGTACTACTACTCGTCCTCTCCAGCGAATACAATTTCGCGAAAACCCCAACTAAGGGCGCTGAGTTGTAAGCACACGCCTCTGTCTGCATGAAGTTCCCTCGTCTATCCCTATACTCATCCTCGCTATCGGGTCCACCCACAAGCGCTCCAACAAGCACGTTCGGGTTCGGATCCTGTCGTCCATACCAGTTGTCATACCCCTGCTTACATCCCAAGAACCCACCCGTTTTACCCTTCTGTAACTCCATGGAAGCTCCTCGGTGGTGGACCCTCTTGGGGTACGCGTCTCCATACCCAACCAAGTAGCTTAACCCCATGGGATTGGATCCCAAGATGTATCCCGCTTGCGATCTTACCAAGGATAGGATTTTGTCGGGGAAAACCGATCCGGTGGGGCAGTTTAGAGTCTGGTTGGTGGATTGGAGATGGTGGGAGACGATGGTGAGGGAGAGTAAAGCGGTGGAGACATACTGCATATTGTTCCATCGGCGGGTGTACATGAGCCCTCCGGGGGTGCGTCGCACGTTGGTGGCGTTGTTTGCGTTCAGACAGGCACATAGGTAATGTTCCGATTTTGAAGTGTACTGCTTCAGGATTTGCTTCTGGTCTTCACTTTTGTCTTCCGTTGGTATCTGCGGTAGTTAGTACAATGCAGTGAAAGCTGTATATAGATGGTGTATAAAAGGGATGGATTTGGATGTCTGAAAACACAACACCTCACTTTTTACACATTTTCTAAATAATTTTTCAATTTTATTTGACACTGTGAAGTCCATACATCACCAAATGTTATATCTTGATGATTCAAATCCAGAAGGGGAAGGGAACTGTGATATTTAATTTTTGTATTAATGAGGGATGGTGACGGACTGAACTCGAAAGGTTGTCGAAGAACCAATACCAAATATATTGAGAGGTTGTGTATATATGGATACCAAGTGGCCCCATATAATTGAATAAGAATTGATTATGACTTGTGGATCTATATATTTGTTGGAATATTTTATTATATTTTTAAAATATGCACATTAAAAGCTAGAACATGGAACCAAGAAGCTAAAATTTTAACACTTGAAACACACATGTTGTTGTCCATAATTTATAGTTCATCTGACAACAAGATTTCAAATCTAAGATTCAATTCTAACAATCCAAACTGAAAGAGCTAGGTTGGCGTAGCTATTTCCCACCATATTTGGCTCATGCATGCTGGCAAAAGTTTTAATTCATATATAAGGGTAGGGGGTGGGGAAATGAAAGAAAAGAAATTGAAAATGATGATACCATGGAAGCAAGAATTTGGAGGCCAGCATATTTAACATCCCAGCTGAATTCAGTCAAGGCCCAAGTGATCCCACCGAGAGAGTGGGCGTTTTGAATAGCAAAGTTGAAATAGTAATTGTTATTATTGTCGGTAGCTCTGTATAGCCAGAATGCTGCCCACAGCAATTCATCCATGTATCCACTCACCGACGCATAGTAACCCTTTGCTCCTTGTATACTCTTGTCATAATTCCCTCGATATTTCTCACTAAACTCAAACAGCTGCAAATTATACATTTTTATCAAAATTTAAATTAATTTTTTTCACAACAATTTGATTTCATTGTAGGATGCAAAGAGAATTAAGAAGAGAGAGATGGGATTACTTCTTGTTTTCTGGAAGTGAATGTAATAAGTTCTGATCAGCTGTGCACATCAATTATTAGTTTAAATTTTTTTACATAACAAATAAATATTTGTCTGATTAAGTTTGATGGAACAAATATTAATGTTCCTAATAACTAATTTAGAATGTAATATTAGTAATTAATATCTTGCAAGATTACGACCAAATCTAGTTAATTCCATCTATCTAACAACCTCATTAATTAAACTTAACTTTCCTGTTGTGCATGTTCCAAGAGGAGGTGGGAGTAATGTGGGTTCGTTCTCCTAAACACAATGGACGCTGCCGCCATGGCAGCCGCCGTTTCTGCCGCCACATCGGAGCCGGGATTCTTCTCATCCACCTTGAAAGCTCGCCGCGAAGTTGTCATGTCCTCCGGCCGCTGCCAGCACAGGTGGTCGGTGTCACCATCACCGACCTGAAAACATATCTTGTTTTCTAAAATGGTTTTTATATTTGTATTCCAATAATATTAGATTTGCTGACACGTAGTAAAACACAGATTTAACGGCTGGTGGATTGCTTTCACAGAGCTCGAGGTAAAAATTGGGCATTTGATTAGTTGATTTACGTTAGACTTCCGAATTTGTGTCTGAGATTCGAAGGCAAAAGAGAGTTGCTTTAGAGTAAAAGAAACAAGATTTGAAAACAGTGGACCCAACCCGCACAAAATCTAGGCAGATTGCAAGTGGCCGATGTGGTTCGCAGCGTGATTGGGGGATTTAGTATAAATGTTTGATTTAGTCTTGATTCTTGAATCGATCGAAATCCCATCTCGGAAAGACAAAACAAAATAAATTGACGAACATGAGACCAAACTGAATTCATCAACTATATCGAACAGAATTTATGAATCTATAGACTAGTTATATACCTGTGCCCACAAGACATGAGGATGAGTGTGTGCCTTTATGAAATAATCAGTTCCCCACTTGATAGCTTCCAATGCATGCCGGAGTTCACCCGCCGCCGCGATTTCTTCCCGGAATTCGATCACTCCCCACGACAGCAACGTCACGGTAAAAGCCATAGGCAAACCAAACTTTACATTGTCTCCTGCATCATAGTAGCCTCCCACCAAATCCACCTGTTCCAACATATATATCACAAGTGTGATCAACAGAAAGTGGTCCGCCTAGAGACCACATTGGCCTTGTAAACTTGTAAAAATCTAAAGTAAATCAATCGACGCATACCCCTTGTTCAAGGCCGTCGGTGAGGCCGGAATGCTGGCGCCACAGCACCCTCTGGTTGTACGGGAGGCGTCCGGAGCGCTGGGCCTCGAAGTAGAGGAGACTCTTGGACAGGGCTTCTCCATAGTCGAAGGATTGAGAGATGGGAAGCGCGGGGAGAAGGGAAAGCATAAGAAGAAAGAAATGGTTAAGGCCGCTTTTGGGGAATTTGCATTGGGTCTTCTTCCCCATTGATTTTGTAATATTTTCTGCAACCAAATCTCTTTGTTTTCCATCTCTGTGTCCCCTCTCTTTATTTAGCATGGTAAGCCACGTGACCGTTTTCATAAGAAAATTGTTGTGTGATTAGCACTTCTTTTGGATTAAATTAAGCAAGATTTTTTCAAGGTTGAATAATAAAAAAAAAATTAAGCATGATTTTGTAATTCAATGGGATAATATCTTATTGTTAATATTATAAATTCGATTATTTTGATAAAATCAATTACTTTGATAAATTAATAAATACTAACTTTTTAAAAATTAGTACATAAATCAATTAATACTAACTTTTTAAAAATTAGAAGATTTTCGAGTCGACTCGAAAAATATTTGATATATATTCTAGTTATCAAATTTGAGCCGAACTCTAACATAGTCGAATTTTTTTCGAGCCAACTCGAGACTAAATTGTTTTGTTCGATAGCTCACGAACCTTGATAGTTTATTAATACAATATAATTAAATATTAAATAAATAAATTTCGCGTCTTTTGAATAATTATTTTCAAGCAATAATTCGAATAATTCGCGAACATGTTCCAATTTTTCGAGTCGAACTCGAACTCGAACTCTGACTTTAATTCGAATCGAATTCAAGTCAAAAGTTTTAAAATTTTCAAACTTCGAATCGAACTCGAATAAAAATAATTCGAAATTAATTCAAGCTTTTAAATTTTCATTATATTCTACTCGATTCAGTTTGTTTAAGTAAAGTAAATGACAGCAATCAGGTTTGTTATCCAAGATATTGAAAACAATAATAACGTGCACATAATAATCAATAAATATCAGCACTCACTTGTCGCGGATGTCACAATCATTAGCTATTTATATTTCAAAATAAATTATGAGGGTTGTGATTTTAATTATCTAGTATTATACTTCTTGAATAAATTCTAGGTAGCTGCTAAATCTATAAGTGGGAACTTTATTACATTTATGCTAACAATATTTGACCGGTTGATTTAATTTGAAGGTTGATAATTTGTTTTGTTATTCAATATCAATTCAATAGTTTGGTTGCTTTTTGCAAAGCTGATTTTACTTTTAGAAATCAACCTTTTTTTCCCTATATTATTCTACTTTGACATCAACTAACTATTACCATTTTCAATATCTTTATTGTATCACAATCACTTAAAAATATATTGTTTTTAAGGGGTATGATATTTACTCAAACTATCAGTTATTCAACGAGTCATAAAAGTTGATTTGTTACTTGTTGATTCAAGCAAACAGCAGTTTCATCCCACGACCAAGATCCTAAATTCGAATCATGCCGGAACCTCATACGGGTAAATTTCATCTTAGAAAAAATGGATTCAACTGTTAGGATTTGCAAAAACTGGGGAAAGTTTGCCGCCGATTTACATGACGAAAACCCGATTCAAGGAAACTTATTTTTCGAAATAGATTCTACAAACAGGGAACAACAGAACATGCTGATAAACGAGTCCTTGTTAGAACCTTTTCAAACCATGTCGCTACTTCAAGAAATCACAGACGTAAATTTGGATTTTTCACCACATTGCGGAAAGAAAGAGCAGGCGACTGACATGATGAAACAAATCAAAAGCTAAAAAGAAAAAGAATGCCACGCTTGCAAATACAAGCATATGGGGCACATCAAGTTAATTCCAGTTGACAGAAGTCCGACACATCAAGTCGGGTCAATAAAAATAGTGAAAGACATTTCTAGTTAAGAGTGAAAGAAGATAGAGTAATAAGAGTGACTTATATTACAACTCCACACCCTTTTCATTCTTTTGTACTTGCTAAGCAGGCGTGCCTCCAGTTTGGTGCAGCATTGCGTCTATTTCATCTCCCTCCTCCATTTCCAGCTGCAAAGAAAACTTACTTTGAGTTCAACTGGCAATTTGTGTGAGCACATGTGAGATACACAGAGAGGGGGTGAATTACCTCATCTGGAGTCTGCTCCCCTCGTAGGCGACGGCCGTCAAACAGAAAGGCAATAGAGTTGAAATCCACTGATTGCCGTTCACAATAAGCATTCATGAGTTTCTTCAGTTGGGTGCTTCTCTTAATCCTGAAAATTACCTCATTTCCATCCTGGAAAAAGACCGCAGGTTAGATTGTGTGTCTAAAACCTTCCAGATAATAATCTACCCACGAAATCACCAATTAATTGTTAAGTAGATATTTCACAAACATAGCTTGAGTCTTCTGAAAAGTTTCAAAGAATTAATCAGGTCTGCATTATAGCGAGAGACCCTGAAGATGTTTGCCTCGACTAAAGCAGAACTGTATTGAGAAAGCACAAGGATTTCACAGTTTGTGGTCAGGAATGGGAGAGAAGAAGATGAGTCAGCATTTGAAACAATATGTTCCCCACATTTCCACGGGAACCAGAAAGTCATGTTTACTCAATTCATGTTAACAAAAAATGTCTAGATTATGTAGAGAATTCATGATGCACAAAATTCTTCTGCAAGCGAAAAAGTTCATCAGTCACGTGAAAGAAACCCAAAACAATGAGATGATGGATATGGGTTGCTGAGCGCCTGCAAGGCTAACTCAAGGTAGTGAACCTGCTCCTACTCAACAACCCAAGCAAAATGCAGCTAAGTAAGTTAAGATTAAAAAAAATAACAATAATATGAGAAAAAAACACAGAGAATATACCACTTCATCTAAGTTCTATAACACTACAAGACTGCCAAAAAAAAACAAAAACATTAAGCCGTCTGTCCTTCAATAAAAGCAGCATCATTCAAAGAAACAAGCTACAAAAATATAGTGAAATAAAAATTAAAAAAATGAAACAAAATGTTGTCCCACAATTTCCTTGCCAACGTAATGAACTTGTTAATCAAAGACTCTGAAACCCAAAATAATGCAGATAGCATTAGTCAACTGATTTCAAGAGGGGGAAAGCTCCATACACGGATTCATTACTCGGAGAGCATGTGCACGAGGCATGGACAAAATGCCAAGGTGAAGCTCTGGTTTAAAGTAAACACCCTAGGAATGGCGCATGTGGCTCTGAATCAATCAAAAACTCATCGATTTATAGAAGGGAACTAGACAATAACCAACTGGAGCTTTGTGGTACCAACTACCAAGTAACGAGTTACTGACTTAAATGCGACATTTTCCTCAGCGAGCCTCACCTTGATAGAGACCATGCATCACCCTGCGACTACTACTCAGAATCAACCCACCCATGTGCCTTATTGTGCACTTGATAACTATATACATCATCAACATGAAATTAAACCAAACACCATAGCGGGATTCCTCGAGGGAATTTTTTAAAAATTTTAAAAGAAAATTTTGAAACAAATTTTCCCAAAAATACTTTTTCAACTCCAGTTATAATAATAAGCCTTCAACAACCACCGTATGATAATAGTGACCAACACAAATACCTTCAACACGGGTACAGTTAAACGCAAAAATAACATCCCAATCTACCAAACGAGATGTAGGGACTAAGGAAGGCAAACTCGAATCCATAAATATGTAACGTTCAATAGAAAATTTGAACAAAAAAACTAAAAAAAAAGAAGTTAAACACTAGAAACGAAACAATCAGCAGCCATCGTCCCACAAACACATCAACGAATGAAAACAAGTAGATAGTGACGAGCTAAACACAGTCAGCAACAAAATATCGGAAGTGTAGAGCAGAGTGAGACCTGGCCTTTCACTTTCAGACTTATGTGACCACCGCCGGATGGATCGGTGGGCTTGGTGTCTCCTTGATCCACGCCAGACATTTTCGATTCAGCCGACTGTCAGTCTTCCCAAACCCTCGCTTCGCTACGCACGCCAAGTCAAATAGTATGCTCGAGTGGTTCGCCTTCTCTGTTTTCTCTTTTTTACTTTTGAAGGGTTTTTTCCAATTTCTTTTTATGTAATTAAATATACAAAATAAAAATAAATGTATTTTTTTGGGGGATTGGGTTTGACACTTTTGACTCTTAGATTAGTTATAATTTTTTTTTTAATTTTCATAAGATATTATTGTTTTTCCTCTTATAAATAAAAAAACCTAATATTATTGATAAAATAATAACAACAAATAAATTAATTATAGTAATAATGATAAAATTTTAAATTTAACTATAATAGTAAATAATACTATGATAAAAAATAGGGGTGAACGAAATTTGAGTTAAATCAAAATAACATATAAAATGGGGTATTTTTTTTAAGAAAATGAGTTTCTCTTCATGGCCTCGTCTGTTGCCTTTTTAATGAATTGCCCTAACTATTCGAGATCGAGTTCCTCTTATTCTCATTGTGACGAGGTTGCTTGCCTCTCGTCTCATGACGAGGTTGTTCATGTCTCGTCTCTGGACGAGATTGTTCGGGTCTTATCCGATGACGTGACGATAATGAATTAGTTCTTCTGCTTCCTCTCCGGCCTATCATCTCTACGTCTCAGCTCAAACTTCTCACAAACGGCGCTAAGTGATACTCACTAAAAATTCAGGGTTCGGCTCCAGTAGATGATATCAGTCCGAATGCAGACCTCGAATTTACGCTAGGCCTGAAATCATGAAGGAGACCGTTAAAAAGGGGCTGAGAGGGTGTCCCGGCGTAGTCTTTTCGACAATCAAGTCAGATACTGTGAATAAAATGATAGAACAGTTAAGGGTGCTGCTGAAAGTCAATACAATGAATAAATGAATTAGACATTCATACCTGATATTTATAAGAAAATATACGAGTCTGTCATAGACCTTGTACCTTGATTGGGGATGGGTCAGGCCGTCAGGGGTCCAAAATCGAGTTTGGGTCTGATCTTAATGAGCTCGTCCATCAGATATCAAATATTATTATAAAAAAATAGGGGTGAACGAAATTTGAGTTAAATCAAAATAATAATAATAACATATAAAATATATCAATTCTGTTGTGAAAAAGTAAAAATTTACGGTAAAAAATAAAAATCTCAAACTCTCAAAATTATCACACTACACACTTTATAATATTTTTCTTTCAACTCAATTGTGATTTTCTTCACAAATGAGAGATCTATTTATAGAAAATTTTTACAAATAATCCAAAAATAAAATACATCATCACCTACATCATCACACACTAATTTTCAATATTCAACACCTAATTTTATCTAATTTTCAACATTCAACATTCACATTTTCAACACAAATATTTTTCACGTTTTTAAATAATTTTTCAACACTCCCCCTTGTGATGATGATCATAATGATTGTCTTCATTACGTGTTTTTATACTGCCTCGTTAAAAACCTTACTAGGAAAAACCCATTGGGATAAAAACCATAGTAAGGGAAAAAGAGTGCAATCACGTAAACTCCCCCTCATGTTGACACGAACAATTCTTCACAAATTTCGTAGATTGCGTATCCCAATATTATATATGTGATTTCTGAATATTGTCGTAGGAAGTGCCTTTGTGAAGAGATCTGATGAGTTTTCACTTGATTGAATGTGACGAACATCAATACATTTATTCTTCTCAAGCTCCTTGGTGAATGCGAAGAACTTAGGAGGAATATGTTTAGTTCTGTCGCTTTTTATGTATCCTTCTTTCATTTGAGCAACACATGCAGCATTATCTTCATATAGTATCACAGGCTTCTCGTCGAATGATAATCCGCATGAGATTTGGATATGTTGAGTCATTGATTTTAACCACACACATTCACGGCTTGCTTCATGTAGTGCAATAATCTCGGCATGATTTGATGAAGTTGTTACAAGTGTTTGTTTCTGTGAACGCCAAGAAATTGCAGTGCCTCCACGAGTAAATACATATCCAGTTTGAGAACGTGCTTTGTGTGGATCAGATAAGTATCCAGCATCGGCATAACCAATTATACTTGGATTAGCATCTTTTGAATACAAAAGTCCCAAGTCTGTCGTTCCTCGTAGATAACGGAATATATGTTTAATTCCGTTCCAATGTCTCTTTGTTGGATATGTGCTAAATCTTGCCAATAAATTTACGGCAAAAGATATATCAGGCCTTGTACAATTTGTAAGATACATAAGGGCACCGATAGCACTTAGATATGGTACTTCTGGACCAAGAATATCTTCATCATCTTCACATGGACGGAATGGATCCTTTTCTATGTTTAATGATCTAACAACCATTGGAGTACTTAAAGGATTTGATTTGTCCATATTAAAACGTTTAAGGATCTTTTCTGTATAATTTGTCTGGTGAACAAATATTCCACATTCTTTTTGTTCAATTTGTAAACCCAGACAATACTTGGTTTTTCCAAGATCCTTCATTTCAAATTCTTCTTTCAAGTATGACACAACTTCTTGAATTTCCTTATTTGTTCCAATGATGTTTAAATCATCAACATATACAGCAATAATTACGCATCCGGATGTTGTTTTCTTAATGAAAACACAAGGGCATATTGAATTATTTACATATCCCTTTTTCATCAAGTGATCACTTAGCCTATTATACCACATTCTGCCGGATTGCTTCAACCCATATAATGATCTTAGTAATTTCACAGAATAACATTCTCTGGGTTTTGAACTTTGTGCTTCAGGCATCTTAAATCCTTCAGGGATTTTCATATATATATTACTATCAAGTGATCCATATAAGTAGGCTGTAACAACATCCATAAGACGCATTTCTAAATTTTCAGATACTGCCAAGCTAATCAAATACCGAAACGTAATTGCATCCATCACAGGAGAATACGTTTCTTCATAATCAATTCCAGGCCTTTGAGAAAAACCTTGTGCAACAAGTCGAGCTTTATATCTTACTATTTCATTTTTCTCATTTCGCTTTCGAATAAAAACCCATTTGTATCCAACAGGTTTTACACCTTCAGGTGTAAGGACTATAGGTCCAAAAACATTACGTTTATTTAGCGAATCCAATTCAACCTGGATGGCATCTTTCCATTTTATCCAATCCTGCCGATTTTTACATTCACCAAAAGATTTTGGTTCATGATCTTCATTATCATTTATGATGTCGATTGCCACATTATAAGAAAATATATCATCAATTTCTTCTATATCTTTTCGGTTCCATATTTTTCCAGTATTAATATAATTGATAGAGATTTCATGATTCTCGTCAGTTTGTGGTTCTGACAAAACATTTTCATCATCATGTGTTTCTTCAGGAACATCATTCTCTATTTTGTGATCATTATGTGTTTCTTCAGGAACATCATTCTCTATTTTGTGATCATTGTGTTTCTCTATGAATTTTCTTTTTCGAGGATTTTTATCCTTGGAACCAACTGGCCTTCCACGCTTCAGGCGTTTAATGACATCATGACTATCTTCAATTTGTTTCTTCGGAATTTCAATTCGAGCAGGGGCATTTGCAGCATGTATATATGATTTAGTTACCCCTTTTGTGTCTGCAAATGCATCTGGTATTTGATTTGCTATTCTTTGCAAGTGCACAATTTGCTGTACATCTTTTTCACATTGTTTTGTTCTTGGATCCAGATGTAACAATGATGATACATACCATGTAATTTCTTTTTCGGTATGTTTCTGTTCTCCCCCTAACATTGGGAAGATTTCCTCATTAAAATGACAATCAGCAAAACGTGCTGTGAACACGTCGCCTGTCTGTGGTTCAAGATATCGAATGATCGATGGACTATCATAACCAATATAAATTCCAATCTTTCTTTGAGGTCCCATTTTCTTTCGTTGAGGTGGTGCAATAGGCACATACACCATACATCCAAAAATTCTCAGATGAGAAATGTCTGGTTCTTTACCAAATGCAAGCTGCAATGGGGAGTATTTATGATATGCACTTGGTCTGATGCGAATTAATGAAGCAGCATGTAAAATTGCATGTCCCCATATAGAAATAGGGAGCTTTGTTTTCATAATCATTGGTCTAGCAATCATTTGCAGACGTTTAATCAATGATTCAGCCAATCCATTTTGAGTATGTACATGAGCAACAGGATGCTCAACAATGATTCCCATAGACATACAATAATCATTGAAAGTCTGGGAAGTAAATTCACCAGCATTATCAAGTCTAATTTTCTTGATTGTATAATCGGGAAATTGATTCCTCAATTTTATTATTTGAGCAAGTAATCTTGCAAATGCAACATTTCGAGTTGACAATAAACATACATGTGACCATCTGCTGGAGGCATCAATCAATACCATAAAGTATCTGAATGGTCCACATGGTGGATGGATTGGTCCACAAATATCACCCTGAATACGTTCAAGAAACATTGGTGATTCAGTTTGGATTTTGGCTGGTGATGGTCTTATAATAAGTTTTCCAAGAGAACATGCTTTACATTGAAACTTATTATTCTGAAAGATCTTCTGGTCTTTCAATGGATGACCATGTGTATTTTCTATAATTCTTCGCATCATTGTTGAACCAGGATGTCCTAATCGATCATGCCAATTGGTTAATATTGAAGAATTATCAATTACCATGTTTGATTCAATGGGACGTATATGTGTATAATGCAATCCAGTATGGAGCATTGGTAGTTTTTCAATCACATATTTCTTTCCTGATTTATATGTGGTAAGACACATATATTTCTCATTCCCTTCATTCATTGTTTGAGTATCATACCCATGGGAATATATATCATTAAAACTCAACAAATTTCTTTTCGATTGTGAAGAATATAAAGCATCATTGATCAAAAATTTTGTACCATTAGGTAACAAAAATTGTGCTTTACCACATCCTTTAATCAAGTCTACAGGACCTGATATTGTATTCACCATTGTTTTTGTTGGTTTTAGTTCCAAGAAATATCTTTTATCTCGGAGGATAGTGTGTGTTGTACCACTATCAGGTATGCAAACTTCAGCTTGGTTCGTAGCATTTTTCATATTTGAACTTCAAAAAAATATGCAATGAAATAAAATTATTGACAATAAAATACAATACAATATAACACACTATAAAATATTATCATAGGAGTACATGTAAAAATAAAATTTTTTACATATTTATTCCACCAGCAAATTGATCATTATCTGAGAAATCAATCAGAAAATCTTCAGCATCAAAATGAGTTGAACCACTTAAAGGTTTACTGTATTCAGTAAAGTTGGTCTCCTTTTCTTTCCCCTTTATTGATTCTTTATAAAGTTTACAAAGGTGCTCAGGAGCTCGACAAATACGGGATCAATGTCCTGGAGTACCACATCTGAAACAAGAACTTTCAAATCTGTTTGAGTGATTCTCATTAACACTCATATTCTCTTGATGCCTTTTCGGTGTGTGGTTTGGGACGCTCTTTTGAGATGAGTTATAGAAATAACTATCTCGATTATTTTCAAAACCACGGCCGCGTCCACGACCACGACCACTTCCACGTCCCCGTCCACGTCCACGTCCACGACCACGACCTCGATTTTGTCCTCGACCAAAATCTTGTCTATAACTTTTATTTTGGTTTTCTGGTTTAAATTCATTTTTGCTTATAGCATTTACTTCTGGAAATGCTGTTGATCCAGTTGGTCGGGACTGATGATTTCTCATTAATAGCTCGTTGTTCTTTTCCGCCACAAGAAGACAGGCGATGAGCTCAGAATATCTCGCAAATCCACGCACTCTATATTGTTGCTGTAAAGTTATATTTGATGCGTGAAACGTGGAAAATGTTTTTTCAAGCATTTCCGATTCTGTGACTTCATGTCAACAAAATTTTAATTGCGAGATTATTCGATACATCGTCGAATTGTAATCACTTACTTTCTTAAAATCTTGGAATCTCAACATATTTCATTCATCACGGGCGGTCGGAAGTATAACTTCCCTTATATGTTCAAATCTTTCTTTTAATCCTTTCCACCGAGCCATGAGATCTTTTTCGATGAGGTATTCACATTTCAAACCTTCATCAAGATGTCGGCGCAAAAATATTATAGCTTTTGCTTTTTCTTGTGATGAAGATATACCATTTTCTTTAATTGTCTCTCTTAGACCCAATGACTCAAGATGCATTTCTACATCGAGAGTCCATGGCATATAATTTTTCCCCTTAATGTCGAGTGCAACAAATTCGAGCTTTGTCAAGTTTGACATGGTGGTACTAAAAAAAATTATAATGCATTTTATTAGTTAATGAATATTGCAATACAAAGTAATGGATAAACAACAAATACAAGCATTCGTAAAAATAAATAAAACACATGAGGAGGATATTCTCCGATAAGTACAAGATTCGTAAGTATTATAACCAAAATAATTAAAAATAACTTTGTGAAAGCCATCTTCTTTTTTCTTCAAAAATTTGATGAAGAATAATTTTAGAGAAGAATAGAAAGTTGGAGTGATTGAATATATTTGTGATATCATATTTATAGAGCAAAAACTAGCCGTTTTGTTACCGTTTTTGACCGTTGGTGTACAAGAAATAAATGTATGTATTTGTATAATTTTATGGTAATAATATGGTGTATATAATATTAGTCATGTTTAAAATAATTATGTATATCATATCACATTATTATAATGAGGTGTGATAAGATATTTTGTTTAAAAACCTTATAGACTTTTATACTTGTCGTATCCCTTACCGGGAATGTGGGATGTCGTCTTAACATACTCCCAGGATTTATAACAAGTTTTTNTTTTCAACATTCAACATTCACATTTTCAACACAAATATTTTTCACATTTTTAAATAATTTTTCAACAAATTCCAGATTAATATAAAAATGCCGATTTAATAATTCAACCGACTGTTTTGATTTTGCTTATTAAAATAAAGATGAGATATTTTGTATACCAACTAACGGCAGCCACTCTTTCGACATATCCGATTTTTAAATCTAATTTGAATTGAATGATTTGAAATTCATGGATTTAAATATATTTTTATTTTTTACAATAGTTTATATAAAAAAATTTAAAATTCATCAACTTACTTATTTATATTTTATACTATAATTATAATAATCATAATAAATTTCAAATCTTTAAAATATTGAAATAATTTAAAATACATTAAAATTAGTTTTAACTATTGATTAAGTTTACATCATTTAATATATTTAACTAAAAAAAAAATTAAAATCGTGAATTTCAAATAACTCGCTCAAATCAGGATTTCAACAACATAAAATTGTACTAGAGAAAGGTTAGAGTATGGGCTGGAAAAGGGTAGAGGCCCGACAAATGTATTATTTGTATTTGGGCCTCCGTTCTACGATCCGGCCTTACAAGTTACAACGATCCATGGATACTTGCCATGTAGTTTGAAAATTTCCCGATTGTAGCATCTCCCCGTTTAATGATTGATATGAATACATAATATTTTGAGTATGTACGGTTTTATAGATTTTTATTTGTAATACGGATTAATATAGTCCATATTTATAATAAAAAATAATATTTTTTCATGAGTAACCCAAATAGAATATTTATCTCAAAAAATTTATTTGTGAAACTGTCTCACATGAGTTTTTGTGTCTTAATTTTATCTGATACTTGGAGAGGTATTTTTATTTTTAAAAATCAAGATTTTTTGTTGAAATAGTTAAATTTTAGAAAAACATAAATTTTATGGCAAACTTTTTTTTTTGAAGGAAATTTCATTAAGCATGTAAAGAACTACAAACATCATCCAAATGTTCAATCAAACAATGTGCAATCTCAAAATAAGTAGAAGGACTAGCATATAAATGAGCCGTCGGGCCAAGGCATCAGCTGCTGCATTTGCTTGGCTATAAACAAACTGAACCGAAAGCAGTGTTCCTTGATTTAAAAGAGATTTGCATTGGCGCACAATAGATCCAAATTATGTATCATCATCTGTCGGGTTTTTTATGGCAAACTTTTGAATACTAAATATGAATTTATACAATATAATGACTAGTATATGAGTCTGATTATAGCTAAGGGCATTACCCAAAAAAATTTGTTCTATGCTGCATTCGAAGTATTTTTTAATGAATGTGGTTAAATTTTAGTCATTCGATCTTCAACACAAAATGTCAACTTTCATTAAAAATTGAGAACTCACATAGTAATCGTAAAACTCATTCATGCTTACCGAATTTAGACTTTAAAACTTGATGATTTATCACTAATAAAAGATATGATAAATAATCATTTTTAACTAACTTGAATAAAAAATCAAATAATTTAAAATATTATTCTATACATTTCGTTTTGTTTTAACCTTATTATTGATAATTATTTTACTCAATTTATTTTTTTAAAAAAATATTTATACTTGATAATTTTGGTGAATTAAAATAACTTAAATATGAATTAATAATAAGTTACATTATTCAATAAAAATCACAATCTCAATTTTACAAAAACAAACTTTAATAAGATTATTTATTATAAGGGCAAAATTGTACTCATCAATTCACCGTAATTTCGATTATACAATCGATCAATCGAAATATATCATTACTTATCAATCATTATTTCGTCTAGTAGTCTCAATATGATTTATTAACATATAATCACGTTTCATTAAGTAAATGTGCCAAGATATAATTAATCTCAGTCCACGATTGTATGTTAGGCTAAATACTTAAACAAAAAAATTCAAGTAAGACGGTCTCATAAGTCAATTTTATAAGACAGATATTTAATTTGAAATATCCATAAAAAAATATTACATTTTATACCAATTTGCACTCAAACCCTACGTTGGTAATAAGTAGCAGGTCTTTACAATTTTTTAGATGATANACATTGTCTCAGCCAATACCAACTATTTATGATACTAAATTAAATGACCTCATTAATATTTTCTTTTTTAAGATTAAAGAGTCAAAAATTTGACCCGTCAATGGTCAAATTTGCTTTCTATTGTGTCTTTTTCGATTTTTTTTCATACTTAAAAATCAATATAATAATTTTGATAGTGTTAAAAAATAATATTTAAATATGTGTATTTGAATATTGAATATTTGAATGTTGAAAATTAGCTGTTGAATATTGAAATTTGTGTGTGATGATGAAGGTAATGATGTAATTTATTTTTGGATTATTTGTAAAAATTTTCTATAAATAGATATCTCATTTGTGAAGAAAATCACAATTGAGTTGAGAGAAAAATATTATAAAGTGTGTAGTGTGATAATTTTGAGAGTTTTAGATTTTTACTTTTTACCGTAAATTTTTACTTTTTCACAACACGTTATCAGCACGAAGCTATAAAAGTCCTCCATATTTTTCCAAGCTCCAAAACAGAAGAAAAAGGTAACAAAAGTAATAATATTTATTTTATTGTTTATTTATTTATTGTTTATATATTTACTATATAATATAATGTTATTATAAATAATAAAAATAAATTTTTCAAAAAACTTGTTATAAATCCTGGGAGGATGTTAAGACGACATCCCACACTCCCGGTAAGGGATACGACAAGTATAAAAGTCTATAAGGTTTTTAAACAAAATATCTTATGACACCTCATTATAATATTGTGATATGATATACATAATTATTTAAAACATTACTAATATTATATACACCATATTATTACCATAAAATTATACAAATACATACATTTATTTTCTTGTACACCAACGGTCATAAACGGTAACAAAACGGCTAGTTTTTGCCCTATAAATATGATCTCACAAACACATTCAATCACTCCAACTTTCTCTTCTTCTCTAAAATTATTCTTCATCAAATTTTTGAAGAAAAAAGAAGATGGCTTTCACAAAGTTATTTTTAATTATTTTGGTTATAATACTCACGAATCTTGTACTTATCGGAGAATATCCTCCTCATGTGTTTTCTTTATTTTTACGAATGCTTGTATTTGTTGTTTATCCATTACTTTGTATTGCAATATTCATTAACTAATAAAATGCATCATAATTTTTTTTAGTACCACCATGTCAAACTTGACAAAGCTCGAATTTGTTGCACTCGACATTACGGGGAAAAATTATATGCCATGGACTCTCGATGTAGAAATGCATCTTGAGTCATTGGGTCTAAGCGAGACTATTAAAGAAAATGGTATATCTTCATCACAAGAAAAAGCAAAAGCTATAATATTTTTGCGTCGACATCTCGATGAAGGTTTAAAATGTGAATATTTCATCGAAAAAGATCCCATGGCTCTGTGGAAAGGATTGAAAGAAAGATTTGAACATATAAGGGAAGTTATACTTCCGACCGCCCGTGATGAATGGAATATGTTAAGATTCCAAGATTTTAAGAAAGTCAGTGATTACAATTCAGCGATGTATCGAATAATCTCGCAGCTAAAATTTTATGGAAATGAGGTTACGGAATCGGAAATGCTTGAAAAAACATTTTTCACATTTCACGCATCCAATATAACTCTACAGCAACAATATAGAGTGCGTGGATTTGCGAGATATTCTGAACTTATCGCCTGTCTTCTTGTGGCGGAAAAGAACAACGAGCTATTAATGAGAAATCATCAGTCCCGACCCACTGGATCAACAGCATTTCCAGAAGTAAATGTTGTAAGCAAAAATGAATTTAAACCTGGAAACCAAAATCAAAGTTACAGACAAGATTTTGGTCGAAGACAAAATCGAGGTCGTGGTTGTGGACGTGGACGTGGAAGTGGTCGTGGTCGTGGTCGTGGACGCGGCCGTGGTTTTGAAAACAATAGAGATAGTTATTTTTATAACTCATCTCAAAAGGGCGTCACGAACCACCCACAGAAAAAGCATCATGAGAACATGAGTGTTAATGAAAATCACTCGAAAAGATTTGAAAGTTCTTGTTTCAGATGCGGCACTCCAGGACATTGGTCTCGTATTTGTCGAGCCCCTGAGCACCTTTGTAAATTTTATAAAGAATCAATAAAGGGGAAAGAAAAAGAGACCAACTTCAGTAAGCGAAGTGACCGTTTGAGTGATTCAACTCATTTTGATGCTGCTGATTTTATGGATGATTTATCTGGAAATGATCAATATGTTGGTGGGATAGAAATGAACAATATTGATGCTGCAGATTTTCTCAATGATTTCTCTGAAAATGAACAATATAGTGGCAGAATATAAATGTACAATAATTTATTTTTCATGTATTTATATGATAATGTTTTACTGTACAATTATGATATGTGTTATATTTACATATGTATTGTCATTAGTTTTTTTTTCATTGCATATTTTTTGAAGTTCAAATATGGAAAATGTTATGAGCAAAGCTGAAGTTTGCATACCCGATAGTGGTACAACGCACACTATCCTCCGAGATAAAAGATATTTCTTGGAACTAAAACCAACAAAAACAACGGTGAATACAATATCAGGTCCTGTAGACTTGATTAAAGGATGTGGTAAAGCACAATTTTTGTTACCTAATGGTACAAAATTTTTGATCAATGATGCTTTATATTCACCACAATCGAAAAGAAATTTGTTGAGTTTTAATGATATATATTCCCATGGGTATGATACTCAAACAATGAATGAAGGGAATGAGAAATATATGTGTCTTACCACATATAAATCAGGAAAGAAATATGTGATTGAAAAACTACCAATGCTCCCTACTGGATTGCATTATACACATATACGTCCCATTGAATCAAACATGGTAATTGATAATTCTTCAATATTAACCAATTGGCATGATCGATTAGGACATCCTGGTTCAACAATGATGCGAAGAATTATAGAAAATACACATGGTCATCCATTGAAAGACCAGAAGATCTTTCAGAATAATAAGTTTCAATGTAAAGCATGTTCTCTTGGAAAACTTATTATAAGACCATCACCAGCCAAAATCCAAACTGAATCACCAATGTTTCTTGAACGTATTCAGGGTGATATTTGTGGACCAATCCATCCACCATGTGGACCATTCAGATACTTTATGGTATTGATTGATGCCTCCAGCAGATGGTCACATGTATGTTTATTGTCAACTCGAAATGTTGCATTTGCAAGATTACTTGCTCAAATAATAAAATTGAGGAATCAATTTCCCGATTATACAATCAAGAAAATTAGACTTGATAATGCTGGTGAATTTACTTCCCAGACTTTCAATGATTATTGTATGTCTATGGGAATCATTGTTGAGCATCCTGTTGCTCATGTACATACTCAAAATGGATTGGCTGAATCATTGATTAAACGTCTGCAAATGATTGCTAGACCAATGATTATGAAAACAAAGCTCCCTATTTCTATATGGGGACATGCAATTTTACATGCTGCTTCATTAATTCGCATCAGACCAAGTGCATATCATAAATACTCCCCATTGCAGCTTGCATTTGGTAAAGAACCAGACATTTCTCATCTGAGAATTTTTGGATGTATGGTGTATGTGCCTATTGCACCACCTCAACGAAAGAAAAAGGGACCTCAAAGAAAGATTGGTATTTATATCGGTTATGATAGTCCATCGATCATTCGATATCTTGAACCTCAGACAGGCGACGTGTTCACAGCACGTTTTGCTGATTGTCATTTTAATGAGGAAATCTTCCCAATGATAGGGGGAGGCAAGAAACATACCGAAAAAAAAATTACATGGTATGTATCTTCATTGTTAGATCTGGATCCAAGAACACAACAATGTGAAAAATATGTACAGCAAATTGTGCACTTGCAAAGAATAGCAAATCAAAAACCAAATGCATTTATAGATACAAAAGGGGTAACTAAATCATATATACATGCTGTAAATGCTCCTGCTCGAATTGAAATTCCAAAGAAACAAATTGAACAAAGTCATGATGTCGTAAAATGCCCGAAGCGTGGAAGGACAGTCGGTTCCAAGGATAAAAATCCTAGAAAAATAAAATTCATAGAGAAACACAATGATCACAAAATAGAGAATGATATTCCTGAAGAAACACATGATGATCACAAAATAGAGAATGTTGTTCCTGAAGAAACACATGATGATGAAAATGTGCTGTCAGAACCACAAACTGACGAGAATCATGAAATCTATATTAATTATATTAATACTGGAAAAATATGGAACCGAAAAGATATAGAAGAAATTGATGATATATTTTCTTATAATGTGGCAATCGACATCATAAATGATAATGAAGACCATGAACCAAAATCTTTTGGTGAGTGTAAAAATCGGCAGGATTGGATAAAATGGAAAAATGTCATCGAGGTTGAATTGGATTCGCTAAATAAACGCAATGTTTTTGGACCTATAGTCCTTACACCTGAAGGTGTAAAACCTGTTGGATACAAATGAGTTTTTATTCGAAAGCGAAATGAGAAAAATGATATAGTAAGATATAAAGCTCGACTTGTTGCACAAGGTTTTTCTCAAAGGCCTGAAATTGATTATGAAGAAACGTATTCTCCCGTGATGGATGCAATTACGTTTCGGTATTTGATTAGCTTGGCAGTATCTGAAAATTTAGAAATGCGTCTTATGAATGTTGTTACAACTTACTTATATGGATCACTTGATAGTAATATATATATTAAAATCCCTGAAGGATCTAAGATGCCTGAAGCACAAAGTTCAAAACCCAAAGAATGTTTTTCTGTAAAATTACAAAGATCATTATATGGGTTAAAGCAATCTGGCCGAATGTGGTAGAATCGGCTAAGTGATCATTTGATGAAAAAGGGATATGTAAATAATTCAATATGCCCTTGTGTTTTAATTAAGAAAACAACATCCGGATGCGTAATTATTGCTGTATATGTTGATGATTTAAACATCATTGGAACGAATAATGAAATTCATGAAGTTGTGTCATACTTGAAGGAAGAATTTGAAATGAAGGATCTTGGAAAAACCAAGTATTGTCTGGGTTTACAAATTGAAAAAAAAGAATGTGGAATATTTGTTCACCAGAAAAATTATACAGAAAAGATCCTTAAACGTTTTAATATGGATAAATCAAATACTTTAAGTATTCCAATGGTTGTTAGATCATTAAACATAGAAAAGGATCCATTTCGTCCATGTGAAGACGATGAAGATATTCTCGGTCCAGAAGTACCATATTTAAGTGCTATCGGTGCCCTTATGTATCTTACACATTGTACAAGGCCTGATATATCTTTTGCCGTAAATTTATTGGCAAGATTTAGCACATATCCAACAAAGAGACATTGGAACGGAATTAAACATATATTCCGTTATCTACGAGGAACGACAGACTTGGGACTTTTGTATTCAAAAGATGCTAATCCAAGTATAATGGGTTATGCCGATGCTGGATACTTATCTGATCCACACAAAGCACGTTCCCAAACTGGATATGTATTTACTCGTGGAGGCACTGCAATTTCTTGGCGTTCACAGAAACAAACGCTGGTAACAACTTAATCAAATCATGCCGAGATTATTGCACTACATGAACCAAGCCGTGAATGTGTGTGGTTAAAATCAATGACCCAACATATCCAAATCTCATGCGGATTATCATTCGACGAGAAGCCTGTGATACTATATGAAGATAATGTTGCATGTGTTGCTCAAATGAAAGAAGGATACATAAAAAGCGACAGAACTAAACATATTCCTCCTAAGTTCTTCGCATTCACCAAGGAGCTTGAGAAGAATAAATGTATTGATGTTCGTCACATTCAATCAAGTGAAAACTCATCAGATCTCTTCACAAAGGCACTTCCTACGACAATATTCAGAAAGCACATATATAATATTGGGATGCGCAATCTACGAAATTTGTGAAGAATTGTTCGTGTCAACATGAGGGGGAGTTTACGTGACTGCACTCTTTTTCCCTTACTATGGTTTTTATCCCAATGGGTTTTTCCTAGTAAGGTTTTTAACGAGGCAGTATAAAAACACGTAATGTATACAATCATTATGATCATCATCACAAGGGGGAGTGTTGAAAAATTATTTAAAAATGTGTTAAATATTTGTGTTGAAAATGTGAATGTTGAATGTTGAAAATTAGGTAAAATTAGGTGTTGAATATTGAAATTTGTGTGTGATGATGAAGGTAATGATGTAATTTATTTTTGGATTATTTGTAAAAATTTCCTATAAATAGATCTCTCATTTGTGAAGAAAATCACAGTTGAGTTGAGAGAAAAATATTATAAAGTGTGTAGTGTGATAATTTTGAGAGTTTGAGATTTTTACTTTTTACCGTAAATTTTTACTTTTTCACAACAAATAGATGTTACAAGCATTGGCCATAAAATGATGACGACAAATATATATGTAGATAAAATTCAGATTTTAAAATTTTTTATGATAAATTTGTCTTCTTGTTTTTTTTTTTCAATTTGTAGATTATTGTACGAGCCTCCTCCAAATTTAGTCATCACATTTAAGTAAATATGACAATGAGTCGGATTTAACACTAAATATGTCTCGTTCAAAATGAATTTGAGCCTAGTCAAGCCTGTCTACAAACGAATTTAAATATTTAATCTTAATTAATGCTGTGAAATATTTTTTTTTCCAAAATATTATTACTATAAAAGCTAAAAAATAACTTCCATGTTTTATTATTTTTAAATGTTTTTTTATTGCATAGTGAGTAATTAAAAATTATATAACGAGTCCAACTCGGACTGGATCAAGCAGGTTTCAGGACAGGTCTACGAGTGAGTTGGGTAGGAACCCGGTTTAGCCAAACTCGTTTTAGACTCGTCTTATTGTCGTCTCTAATTTTGAAGTACGCTAAAATTATATATA